>NC_088867.1:38592315-38629482 GCF_032884065.1 Artemia franciscana
AACAATGGAAAACATAATAGAGGCCACAATCTTGACAGGGCCTTTTGAGGGTGAGGCTGTTCTTATTCCTCGCATTCCCATGATTCCAATGGATCTGCCTTTTCAATTTAAAAGATTGCAATTCCCAATTCGATTAGCATTTGCAATCACCATGAACAAAGCTCAAGGTCAATCATTAGAAAAATGTGGTATAGATCTCAATACTGATTGTTTTTCCCATGGACAATTGTACGTTGCATTTTCGAGGGTCGGTAAACCTGACAATTTATTTATATGCAGCGACAATTGGACAGCGAAGAATGTTGTATATTCGCAAGTTTTACGCAGTTAATTTGTATTGTATCTATCTATCTATCTATCTATATAAAAACGAGTTGTGTGTATGCATGTTTGTTTGTTTGTAAAAAGAGCGTTTGCATATGACGTCATTATTAGTACATACGGCTTTGTATATGGACAGACAATGGGAAAGCCAAGAATGTTGTATATTCGCAATTTTTACGAAGTTTGAAACACATATATAAATCTATCTATATTCACAGGTGGGACACAGGGACACAACTACAATGGCGCGTAACTAATATGGCGCGTAACGACTTACGCGCGCGGGGGGGCCTTGGGGGCACGAAGCGCCCCACCAACTAGGTATTGGGGTGGCGCGGCGCTTCGTGCCCCCCCAAACCCCCCAAGTGCGTAAGTCGTTACGCGCCATATTAGTTACGCGCCATTGTAGTTGTGTCCCTGTGTCCCACCTGTGAATATATTATATATATATATATATATATATATATATATATATATATATATATATATATATATATTATATATATATATATATATATATATAGATATATATATATATATATATACATATATATATATATATATATATATATATATATATATATATATTTATTAACTACGTAAAACTTGCGAATATACAACATTCTTTGCTGTCCCATTGTCTGTCCATATAAAAAGATTGTCAGGTTTACCAACTCTTGGTTTTCCAACTATATTATATATATATATATATATATATATATATATATATATATATATATATATATATATATATATATATATTATATATATATATATATATATATATATATATATATATATATATATATATATATATATATATATATATATATATATATATATATATATATATATATATATATATATATATATATATATATATATATATATATATATATATATATATATATATATATATATATATATATATATATATATATATATATATTTATATATATATTTATATATATATATATATATATCTATATATATAAAAATAAGTTGTCTGTCTGTCTGTGGATCAGGTGACGTCATGTTTCTGTGTTGACTGACGTCATGAAATTAGTTGTCGTCATTTTTGCTTTGACGGTGACGTCATTCAAGATATTTAAGACATATGTCCACGTAGAAATCTATTAATGTTTAAGTTTACAATGACTGATGAACTTACCATGGCAAAAGCCGATGAAGATGCTCAAAGAGTCTATGCCAAAAAACTTGCTGATGATAGAGAAAGTCAGAAGAGAAAGCGTGCCGAGGAATCAAAAGAACAGCAAGGAAACAGGCTTGAGGCTGATAGAGAAAGAAAGAACAGAAAGCGTGCCGAGGAATCAAAAGAACAGCAAGGAAACAGGCTTGAGGCTGATAGAGAAAGAAAGAACAGAAAGCGTGCCGAGGAATCAAAAGAACAGCAAGGAAACAGGCTTGAGGCTGATAGAGAAAAAAAACAGAAAGCGTGCCGAGGAACTACCAGAGCAACGCGGAAGCAGACTTGCTGCTAAAAGAGAAAGTGAAAAAAGAAGGCGTGCCGAGGAATTACAAGAACAGCAAGAAATCAGGCTTGCTGCTGATAGAGAAAGTAAGAAAAGAAAGCGTGCCGAGGAATCACGAGAACAGCAAGAAATAAGGCTTGCTGCTGATAGAGAAAGTAAGAAAAGAAAGCGTGCCGAGGAATCAGAGCAACCTGAAAGTTATCGCCTGGCATTCAGGTACAACCCAGTCGATGATTATAGCTTGAGTAGATGTGTTCAAATCGGGACAATGTCTAAAATTTGTCCCTATTGCAGGGCCTTGAAATTCAATGGTGAAACAATGGGAATGTGTTGCGCCTCAGGAAAAGTTAAACTTCCTCTATTGGCTGCACCACCAGAGCCATTGAAGACGAATGAATGCTTGCCTGAAAAATTCTAATTTATGGGCACACGTAAAAATATTAAAATTAACTACAAATATGCGTGTCCGTTTGCAAAACGATGACTCTGGTCAAATATTTTCAGATCAATTGCTGACAATTGGAAACGGAAAGCTCCCAGTAGACTCAATTTCAGGACGTATACAACTACCTGCTGATTTCTGTAATTTAGTGACGTCCAAAAATGAATTGATTGAAAAAGTATTTCCGAATATTCTAAAAAATTATAAAAATAATAAATGGCTAAGTGAAAGAGCGATTCTCGCACCCAAAAATATAAACGTCCACGAAATCAACAATATTGTTTTGACCAAGATTCGAGACCAGGCAGTCCTTTACAAGTCAGTCGACACAGTTTTGGAAGAAAATGAAGCGGTTAATTATCCATCTGAATTTTTAAATTCCATAGATCCTTCAGGGTTTCCACCACACGTGCTACAACTAAAAATAGGCGTACCAATAATACTTTTAAGAAATATCAACCCACCAAAGCTTTGCAATGGCACTCGACTTGCCGTAAAAAAACAATAGAAAACCTAATAGAGGCCACAATCTTGACAGGGCCTTTTGAGGGTGAGGCTGTTCTTATTCCTCGCATTCCCATGATTCCAACGGATCCGCTTTTTCAATTTAAAAGATTGCAATTCCAAATTCGATTAGCATTTGCAATCACCATTAACAAAGCTCAAGGTCAATCATTAGAAAAATGTGGTATAGATCTTATACTGATTGTTATTCCCATGGACAATTGTACGTTGCATGTTCGAGGGTCGGTAAACCTGACAATGTATAGATATGCAGCGAC
Source organism: Artemia franciscana (assembly GCF_032884065.1). Lineage (NCBI taxonomy): Eukaryota > Metazoa > Arthropoda > Branchiopoda > Anostraca > Artemiidae > Artemia > Artemia franciscana. The sequence continues at coordinate 38,595,357 of NC_088867.1, forward strand.
AATTGGACAGCGAAGAATGTTGTATATTCGCAAGTTTTACGCAGTTAATTTGTATTGTGTCTATCTATCTATCTATCTATATAAAAACGAGTTGTGTGGATGCATGTTTGTTTGTTTGTAAAAATAGCGTTTGCATATGACGTCATTATTAGTACATACGGCTTTGTATATGCACAGACAATGGGAAAGCCAAGAATGTTGTTTATTCGCAATTTTTACGTAGTTTGAAACACATATATAAATCTATCTATATTCACAGGTGGGACACAGGGACACAACTACAATGGCGCATAACTAATATGGCGTGTAACGACTTACGCGCACGGGGGGGCTTGGGGGGGCGCGAAGCGCCCCCCCAAGCCCCAACAGCTAGTATATATATATATATATATATATATATATATATATATATATATATATATATATATATATATATATATATATATATATATATATATATATATATATATATATATATATATACATATATATATATATATATATATATATACTAGCTGTTGGGGTGATGCTTCGCGCCAACCCAACACCCAGTTGGTGGGGGAGCTTCGCGCCCCCAGCCCCCAACCCCCCGCGCGCGTAAGATGTTACGCGCCATTGTAATTGTGTCCCTGTGTACCACCTATGAATATAGATAGATTAATATATGTGTTTTGAACTACGTAAAACTTGCGAATATACAACATTCTTGGCTTTCCCATTGTCTGTGCATATACAAAGCCTTATATACTAATAACGACGTCATATGCAAACGCTCTTTTTACAAACAAACAAACATGCATACACACAACTCGTTTTTTATATAGATAGATAGATAGATAGATACAATACAAATTAACTGTGTAAAACTTGCAAATATAAAATATTCTTTGCTGTCCAATTGTCGCTGCATTAAAATAGATTGTCAGGTTTACCGACCCTCGGACATGCAACGTACAATTATCCATGGGAAAAACAATCAGTATTAAGATCAATATCAAATTTTTCTAATGATTGACCTTGAGCTTTGTTGATGGTGATTGCAAATGCTAATCGAATTGGGAATTGCAATCTTTTAAATTGAAAAGGCAGATCCATTGGAATCATGGGAATGCGAGGAATAAGAACAGCCTCACCCTCAAAAGGCCCTGTCAAGATTGTGGCCTCTATTATGTTTTCCATTGTTTTTTTTTTTACGGCAAGTCGCGTGCCATTGCAAAGCTTTGGCTGGTTGATATTTCTTAACAGTATTATTGGTACGCCTATTTTTAGTTGTAGCACGTGTGGTGGAAACCCTGAAAGATCCACGGAATTTGAAAATTCAGATGGATAATTAACCGCCTCATTTGGTTCCAAAACTGTGTGGACTGGCTTGTAAAGGACTGCCTGGTCTCGAATCTTGGTCAAAACAATATTGTTGATTTCGTGGACGTCTATATTTTTTTGGTGCAAGAATCGCTCTTTCACTTAGCCATTTATTATTTTATAATTGTTTAGAATATTCGGAAATACTTTTTCAATCAATTCATTTTTGGACGTCACTAAATTACAGAATTCAGCGGGTAGTTGTATACGTCCTGAAATTGAGTCTACTGGGAGCTTTCCGTTTCCAATTGCCAGCAATTGATTTGAAAATGTTTGACCAGAGTCATCGTTTAGCAATCGGACCCGCATATTTGTAGTTAATTTTAATGTTTTTACGTGTGCCCATAAATTAGCATTTTTCAGGCAAGCATTCATTTCGTCTCCAGGGGTTGATTTAGGTATTATAGGTAATGTTTGCCTGAAATCTCCCGCAAGCAATATTAATGTGCTGCCAAAGGGTTTCGACTTCCCTCGCAAATCTTTCAAACATTGATCCAGAGCCTCGAGCGATTTTTTGTGTGCCATTGTGTTCTCGTCCCAAATAATAAGTTTGCATTGCTGAAATACTTTACCCATCCCAGATGATTTGGAAATATTGCACGTGGGAGTTTCTGTAGAATGCAGATTCAGAGGCAATTTCAAAGCGGAATGAGCAGTTCTTCCACCAGGCAGCAGCGTTGCGGCTATTCCGGACGACGCAATTACCAACGCTATAGCATTTTTTGATCGAATTGATGCCAGAATCAGTTTTATCACAAACGTTTTACCAGTACCTCCTGGCGCATCCAAAAAGAAAATTTCTCCAACGTTTTATCGACACAATGCATTATCGTATCATAAATGTCTTTTTGTCCCGACGTTAACTTGGAAATGTTATTTTGTACATACGACAATAGATCACTCGTGCTGTAACTTTGTTCACGATCCAATTCTACACATGTCGAAACAGCAGCGGTACGATTAGGTGAAGGCATTCCCAAATCCTGAAGAGATTTGTTTGCTATACATACGCACAAATCTATATCTCTATATATATATTAATAAGTTGTCTGTGTGTATGTGTGTCTGTCGAGTTACGTCATGTTTGTGTGCCGACTGACGTCATGTTTTCGACCGACGAAATTACAGACCGGGACATCGGGACACAAATGACGACCGGGACACCGGCACATAGGGAATATAAATGACCCCAACAGCTAGTAGGGAATATAAATGACGACCGGGACACGTAAAGAGAAAGCGACCGGGACACAAGGAATTTTCGATTAGCAATCACCATCAACAAAGCACCTGACACAAATGACGACCGGGACACAGGGAGTATAAATGACGACCAGGACATAAGTAAAAAAAAACTAAAAAAACTAAAAAAAAGGTAAAAACTACAAAAAAAACTAAAAAGAAAAAAAAACTAAAAACTAATAAAAAACTAAAAAAGCTGCAAAACTAAAAAAAAACTAAAAAAGAAGAAAAAATAAAAAAAACGGAAAAAAATGAAAAATAAAGGAGAAAAACAAAACTAAAAAAAATAAAAAGAGAAAAAACTAAAAAGAAAAAAAGGGGAAAAATACAAAATTTATTTCATCATATACCATTTCAAAAACGAACGTATATACAGACCGGGACACCGGGATACAAATGACGACCGGGACACAGGGAATATAAATGACGACCGGGACACAGGGACACAACCACAACGGGGACGCCGGGGGGCACAGGGGGATATATAAATAACGACGGGGACACAGGGAATGTTCGATTAACAATCACCATCAACAAAGCTCAAGGGCAATCATTAGAATCATGAGGTATAGATCTGAATATGGATTGTTTTCCCATGGACCATTATATGTTGCATGTTCAAGAGTCGGTAAGCCTGAAAATCTATTTATATGCACAGACAATGGGACAGCAAAGAATGTTGTATATTCGCAAGTTTTACGTAGTTAAAAACATATATATATATATATATATATATATATATATATATATATATATATATATATATATATATATATATATATATATATATATATATATGTATATATATATATATATATATATATATATATATATATATATATATATATATATATATATATATATATATATATATATATATATATATATATATATATATATATATTTATATATATATATATATATATATATATATATATATATATATATATATATATATATATATATATATATGTATATATATCATGAAAAGAGAAATCACCAATGCAACAGCACAAACACAAAAAAAAAAAAAAGAGAGAAGGAGAAAAGGAAGACTGTTTTCCTAAATTAGTAATTAATATAGACCAGCACTTGAATGAGGCCTTAACCCTACTCATCCATACAATCACATAGGTCAAACAGCATAGCCATACACAATCAACCATAAAGAATAATCCATGGACAGGCAGTCATGTCGTCAATAAGTAAAAGTCGTCATTTACCAAACAATAGAAAAAATAATATAGACAAATAATTCAGAGGCAACACCCAACACAAGGGCTCATCAAGAGAATACACTGGCCTATATAGGGTTTCGCCACTTTAAATTCTCTACCCAGCACAGTGTTGTGGCTACCCGTATACAAAAATACCCGTATACCCGTATACTGACACGTATAGAAAAATAGTATAGAAAAAATCTATAGGACCAAGGAATATATAGCAATTGAAAAAAAATATTATCGTGTTACTGAATTAGGTTTAAACAACATTTTTAAACTATAATTACTGCTTTTCGGTAGGGGCTTAAAAAGTGGCAGTTCTAGGCCTGGGCAGGGGGTAGCTGAGATCCCTCAATTTTTCTGACATCTAATATTAAATTCACTTTATTTTATATAAAAGTTATACCTGTGATATACCTTGCACCCCAGATTATGAGGTCTGATACCGCTACTGGGCCTAAAGAACAGAATGAAAACAAAAACTAACATATATATATATATATATATACTAATATATATAGAAAACTAAAATATATATATATATATATATATAGATATATATATATATATATATATATATATATATATATATATATATATATATATATATATATATATATATATATATATATAGATATATATATATATATATATATATATATATATATATATATATATATATTCACAGGTGGGACATAGGGACACAAATACAATGGCGCGTAACTAATATGGCACGTAACGACTTACGCGCGCGGGGGGGCTTGGGGGGGGGGGGGGGGGGGTGGCGCGAAGCGCCCCCACCAACTAGGTGTTGAAGCGCCACCCCAACGGCTAGTATATATATATAAAAATAAGTTGTTTTCTGTGGGTTCGTCGAGTGAAGTCATGTCATCATGTCGTCACGAAGTTAGTTGTCGTCATGTTTGTTATGACGATGGCGTCATTAAAAGTATTTACGAAAATCGTTCAAAGACAAATTTTTAATTGCAAGAAGATCGTGTACGGAAATGTTTCCGTCCAGAATGATCGTGGACGGATGTTTGTTTGCTCGTGGGTTTGCACACCAACAGTTGTAATATCAATTTTACCACTAAAAAAGAAACTGTATGTATATATATATATAAATAAGTTGTATATATGCCTGTTTGTTTGTTTGTGGGTTTGCATTTGACGTCATTATAAGTATATAAGGCTTTGTATATGACGTCATTATAAGATGACTCTACAGACTGGGACACCGGGACACAAATGACGACCGGGAAACAGGGAATATAAATGACTACCGGGACACTCAAAGAGAAATTACAGACCGGGACACAAATGACGACCGGGACACCGGGAAAGAAGGAATATATATGACCGGGACACAGGGAATATAAATGACAACCAGGACACAGGGACACAAATACAACAGGGACGACGGGGGCACAGGGGGATATATATATGATGACGGGGACACAGGGAATGTTCGATTAGTAATCACCATCAACAAAGCTCAAGGGCAATCGTTAGAAAAATGTGGTATAGATCTGAATACGGATTGTTTTCCCATGGACAGTTATTATGTTGCATGTTCAAGATTTGGTAAACCTGACAATCTATTTATATGGACAGACAATGGGACAGCAAAGAATGTTGTATATTCGTAAGTTTTACGTAGTTAAAATATATATATATATATATATATATATATATATATATATATATATATATATATATATATATATATATATATATGTATATATATATATATATATATATATATATATATATATATATATATATATATATATATATATATATATATATATGTATATATATATATATATATATATATATATATATATATATATATATATATATATATATATATATATATTCACAGGTGGGACACAGGGACACACCTACAATGGCGCGTAACTAATATGGTTCGTAATGACTTACGAGTGTGGGGGGGCTTGTGGGGCTCGAAGCGCCCCCACCAACTAGGTGTTGGGGTGGCGCGAAGCCCCACCCCAAGAGCTAGTATGTATATATATATATATATATATATATATATATATATATATATATATATATATATATATATATATATATATATATATATATATATATATATATATATATATATATATATATATATATATATATATATATATATATATATATATATATATATATATATATATATATATATATATATATATATATATATATATTACCACCTATGAATATAGATATATTTATATATGTGTTTTGAACTACGTAAAACTTGCGAATATACAACATTCTTGGCTTTCCCATTGTCTGTGCATATACAAAGCCTTATGTACTTATAATGACGTCATATGCTAACACTCTTTTTACAAAGAAACAAACATGCATACACACAACTCGTTTTTATATAGATCGATAGATAGATCGATAAAATACAAATTAACTGCGTAAAACTTGCGAATATACAACATTCTTCGCTGTTCAATTGTCGCTGCATATAAATAGATTTTCAGGTTTACCGACCCTCAAACATGCAACGTACACTTGTCCATGGGAAAAACAATCAGTATTAAGATCTATACCACATTTTTCTAATGATTGACCTTGAGGTTTGTTGATGGTGATTGCAAATGCTAATCGAACTGGAAATCGCAAACTTTAAATTGAAAAGGCAGATCCGTTGGAATCATGGGAATGCAAGGAATAAGAACAGCCTCACCCTAAAAAGGCCCTGTCAAGATTGTGGCCTCTATTACGTTTTCTATTGTTTTTTTTTTACGGCAAGTCGCGTGCCATTGCGAAGATTTGGTGGGTTTATGTTACGTAACAATATTATTGGTACTCCTATTTTTAGTTGTAGCACGTGTGGTGGAAACCCTGAAAGATCCACGGAATTTAAAAATTCAGATGGATGATTAACCGCCTCATTTGGTTCCAACATTGTGTCGACTGACTTGTAAAGAACTGCCTGGTCTCGAATCTTGGTCAAAATAATATTTTTGATTTCGTGGACGGCTATATTTTTGGGTGCAAGAATCGCTCTTACACTTAGCCATTTATTATTTTTATAATTGTTGAGAATATTCGGAAATACTTTTTCAATCAATTCATTTTTGGACTTTACTAAATTACAGAATTCAGCAGGTAGTTTTATACGTCCTGAAATTGAGTCTGGGAGCTTTCCGTTTCCAATTGCCAGCAATTGATCTGAAAATGTTTGACCAGAGTCATCGTTTTGCTATCGGAGACGCATAATTGTAGTTAATTGTAATGTTTTTACGTGTGCCCATAAATTAGAATTTTTCAGGCAAGCATTCATTTCGTTTGCAGGGGTTGATCTAGGTATTATAGGTAATATTTGCCGGAAATCTCCCGCAAGCAATATTAATGTGATGCCAAAGGTTTTCGAATTCCCTCTCAAATCTTTCAAACATTTATCCCTCGAGCGATTTTTTGTGTGCACTCGTCCCAAATAATAAGTTTGCATTGCTGCATTGCTTTACCCATCCCAGATGATTTGGAAATATTGAATCAATCAATCAATCAATTTATTAATAATAAAGAAAACTATTACAAATGTAAATCAGTTAATGTAAATATTGCACGTGGGAGTTTCTGTAGAATGCAAATTCAGAGGCAATTTCAAAGTGGAATGAGTAGTTCTTCCACCAGGCAGCAACGTTGCGGCTATTCCGGACGACGCAATTGCCAACGCTATATCACTTTTTGATCGAATTGATGCCAGAATCAGTTTTATCACAAACGTTCTACCAGTACCTCCTGGCTTATCCAAAAAGAAAATTTCTCCAACGTTGTTATCGACACAATGCATTATCGTATCATAAATGTCTTTTTGTTCTGACGTTAACTTGGAAATGTTATTTTGTACATGCGACAATAGATCACTCGTACTGAAACTTTGGGTGAAGGCATTCCCAAATCCTGAAGAGTTTTGTTTGCCATACATACGCACAAATCTTCTATAATAACTAAAGTGTGATTATAAATTTCTGATGTAAAATCAAAAGTCATATCCGACGTCTCTAACCGTTTTCGATGGAGTATATCTTCGGACATTTTCGATTTATATTTTTCTCTTAATTCTGTAGGAGCTGAAGGAGAGCAAGTTGTTAGCATTATTCCAAACAATGCATGAATTTGACTTGGAGTTGACGTTCCGCACGCGTCATTGATGCAGTTATCCCAGTGTTGGTCATTCTCCAATAAATTTAGAGCTTGGCATGCATTACGGTAAGTGTCATGTATAGTACTGTTTACAGTTCTCAAATACTTTAAGGACGTCGGACCGGGTACAGTCACCAAAAGCAGGCGTTGAAAGAAGCATTCATGTTGATTGGGGTGAACGGTGTAAACTCTTCCTATCGTGGTATCTTTGAAGATGGTAGGTTGGCCGTCGACTGACTTACCCTGTTTTCGACGTTCAAATACTTTATTTTTAGTATTCCACGTGTAATACGAAGGCACTTCAGTATACAACAGTTTTTTTGCAAAAGAATCATTTTTGCATAGCGAAAAGAAAGCAGTTAACTTTGTATCCGGTGGATTCAGGGCTCTTTGTTGCACGTTGGATTCCGAAAAATAAACACGTTGACCCTTCTGTAAATGTACCGCTAAGGTAACAACAGCTGGACTACGTTCATGTATCGGAAATGAAAGAATTCACCAAACAGCTTCATTACTGCTTATGCATCTTCCAGCCTGATATTGTACGATTTTGTCAATATCTTTGATTTCGGACTGCAAGCCAAAACTGCCATGTCACTGCCTTTGTTGACGTATTTACATATGTATTTGATTGCCTTTACGAAGTTACAGTATTCAACGTTTATATGTGCATTAAATGTTTTTGATAATAATGGGGAATTTGGAACAACCCACTGGTTATCTACTTCGATGGTGGTACCGTTACGCTTCTTTATTATTGCTGTTTTACCGCCATCTTCAGTAGATCTTCTTCTATGTTGTGGGTAACCATCATTGCCAGTAATTGTGTTGGGTACTAAAAGTCGAGGATATTGCTTTGTGCACCTTCCTTTGGCCAAGCATGGTGAATTTTCGTTTAGTGCACCGCCAGGTCCATGTATCATATTTTTTACAACAATATCATATAACCCCTTATCGACATTTTTATCAGTTATTTCAGTGGAAATCATATCATCAATTTCATTAGAAGTAAATTTATAATGTAGCCAAATTAGTATATGTGCGTGTGGCAATCCTCGTTTTTGCCATTCCACTGATTACATCCAGCATCGCACTGACCCAAACACTTCAAGTTTTACTATGTAGTTTATCAGTGATTTCAACTTTTGCCAGAAGACACGGGCCGTAATGTCATGTCTATGAACCGCCGATTATCCTTGAAGTAAAAGCTGCTGTATCTCGTCCCAAGATTGATTACATGTAAATGTAATAAATAAATCTGGACGACCATAGAGACGAACATACGCAATAGCATCTTGAGCATATTCATGCATATGACGGGGACCGCCTGCATATGACGAAGGTAAAATCGTTAATCTTCCAACGTTTGTGGTATTACCGTCATTTACAAGTGCCTCTCGCAAATGAATGTATTTTTCAGAGCGGAGCTTGGTCTGATTCAGACGGATAAATAGCAAACGTTCTGATTCAATTTTTGCATACATATCAACGACGTATTGGTGAAACAATTAACGACATTTTAAAATATAATTGTCTTCATCCTGCGGAATCATTAGTCTATAGGAATAATAATGAATTGCACTGCATTTCTTATTCATTTCTTTGTTAGTGGCTGGACTTATCAATTTAATATTAAAGTGATAACCGTCGGCTCCATCCCAAAAAATAATAGGATATTGTAGGGCATCGTAGCATCGATGAGTTTCAGTAATTCTTACCAACTGAGCTTTTCGCTTATGAAGAATAATATCCCGAGGTAAAAACTGATCACCGACCATAACGATTGCCACTTTGTCGATAGTTGGAGCATTCTATCTACGCACATTTTGGCCAGGAGGTGTTTTGGCAGCTGAAATAATTATTTTATGCGTATCAGTAAGCATCAAATCGATGGCTGTTTTGAACAGACGCACTAAATTATTATTTTCCTGGAAAAGATGTTGCAAATTGGGAAACGATTGTCCTTTCAACCTCGGGAGTAATATTGCAATGTGCATTCAATTAAGAATTTCTATCACTGATGAAGTACAATTGTAAAAATTTATGATTCTCGCCTGAGAATGGTAGAAGGGACCCTGCTCTATGATAAATTTGCCCTTTTACTTAGAAAGTAGGCATAAATTGATCTGGATTTTCCATTTGGGCACCAAACGACGTCATTTGGAAACATGAGTTATATTTTCTGATCTGTGATAAGAAAAACGCTTAGATTCTGACTTATTTCCAGTAAGCAAAGACTTCAATGGCTCTGGTGGTAATCGATTAGAGCATAATCAGTTGTCATTAAACTGCGTCTTAAAATTTGGATGATGTGTTCAGAAACTATCAGTAATTATCATTATAACCTTGAGTCGAAATTTTCTTTCCATTCTTTCATTTAATATATGTACATATTACAGTTTATTTTTACATGTGTTTCAGTCCTGAAAACGATCAGAAGTCACATCATTCGTAACAGCCAGGTTTTATAAATTTCATTCTGTGGAGAAAATACTTTATTTAGGCGCTACTAATTACACCCAATTAACATGAATAACGACTGTTAATTAGGGCAATTAAATAAATGACCATCTTTATGTATTAACAGGGATTCATTTCTTTGTTAGTGGCTGGACTTATCAATTTAATATTAAAGTGATAGCCGTCGGCTCCATCCCAAAAAATGATAGGATATTGTAGGGCATCGTAGCATCGATAAGTTTCAGCAATTCTTACCAACTGAGCGTTATATATATATATGTATATATATATATATATATATATATATATATATATATATATATATATATATATATATATATATATATATATATATATATGTATACATATATATATATATATATATATATATATATATATATATATATATATACATATATATATATATATATATATATATATATATATATATATGTATATATATATATATATATATTTATATATATATATATATATATATATATATATATATATATATATATATATATATATATATATATATATATATATATATATATTCACAGGTGGGACACAGAGACACAACTACAATGGCGCGTAACTAATATGGCACGTAACGACTTACGCACGCGGGGGGGGGGGGCATGGGGGGGTGCGAAATGCCCCCACTAACTAGGTGTTCGATAAACTTAAAACAAATACTTTAAATTTTGAGGTTTATTATAAACGAGATGTTTGGGGTGGCGTTTTGCACCACCCCAACACCTAGTTGGTGGTATATATATATATATATATATATATATATATATATATATATATATATATATATATATATATATATATATATATATATATATATATATATATATATATATATATATATATATATATATATATATATATATATATATATATATATATATATATATATATATATGTGTGAATATAAATAGATTATCAGGTTTACCAACTCTTGAACATGCAACATATAATTGTCCATGGGAAAAACAATCTGTATTCAGATCTATACCTGATTAATCTAATGATTGCCCTTGAGCTCTGTTGATGGTGATTGCTAATCGAATATTTCCTGTGTCCCCGTCGTTATAAATATATCCCCTGTGCCCCCGGAATCCCCCTTGTAGTTGTGTCCCTGTGGCCCGGTCGTCATTTATATTCCCAGTATCCTGGTCTTCATTTGAGTCCCAGTGTCCCAGTCTGTAATTTCTCTTTGAGCGTCCCGGTCGTCATTTGTGTCCCGGTGTCCCAGTCTGTAATTTATCTTTGAGTGTCCCGGTCGTCATTTATATCTCCCGGTCGTTATTTGTGTCCCAGTGTCCCAGTCTGTAATTTCTCTCTGAGTGTCCCGGTCGTCATTTATATTCCCTGTGTCCCGGTTTTTAGTTTTCTTTTTCTCCTTTATTTTTCAGTCTTTTCCTGTTTTCGTTTTTTTTTTCCTTTTCAGTTTTTAGTTTTTTGAGTTTTTTTTATTAGTTTTTAGTTTTTTTTTCTTTTTAGTTTTTTTTGTAGTTTTTACCTTTTTTTAGTTTTTTTTCTTTTTTAGTTTTTAGTTTTTTACCTTGTTTTTTTAGCTTTTTACCTTTTTTAGTTTTTTAGTATTTTCTTTTTAGTTATTTTTGTAGTTTTACCGTTTTTAGTTTTTTATCTTCTTTTGTGTCAATGCTAAAGCCAAGGTTCGAACCTGGAACCTCTCGGAACTGGAACCTGGAACATAACGGTTTACCAACTCAGCTACTTCGGCTTGAATACATTCGTTTTTGAATTGGTATATGATGAAATAATTCAGACGTCATATAATAACGTCACTCGACAGACAGACAGACAGACATAACACACAAACAACTTATTTTTATATATATATATATAGACTAGCTGAAACATGTCTATATATAGACATAAATAGATTGTCAGGTTCACCGACTCTTGAACATGCAACATATAATTGTCCATGGGAAAAACAATCCGTATTCAGATCTATACCTCATGATTCTAATGATTGCCCTTGAGCTTTGTTGATGGTGATTGCTAATCAAACATTCCCTGTGTCGCCGTCGTCATTTATATATCCCCCTGTGCCCCCCGGTGTCCCCGTTGTAGTTGTTTCCCTGTGCCCCGGTCGTCATTTATATTCCCTTTGTCCCGGTCGTCATTTGTGTCCCGGTGTCCCAGGCTGTTATGTCTATTTGAGTGTCCCAGTCGCCATTTATATTCCCTGTGTCCCGGTCGTCATTTGTGTACCGGCTGCCCGGTCTGTATATACATTCGTTTTTGAATTGGTCTTTTTTTTAGTTTTTAGTTTTTTACCTTTTTTTAGTTTTTTTAGTTATACCTCATGATTCTAATGATTGCCATTGAGCTTTGTTGATGGTGATTGCTAATCGAACATTCCTTGTGTCCCCGTCGTCATTTATATATCCCCTTGTGCCCCCCGGCGTCCCCGTTGAAGTTGTGTCCCTGTGTCCTGGTCGTCATTTATATTCCCTGTGTCCCGGTCGTCATGTGTGTCCCGGTGTTCCGGTCTGTTTATACATTCCGTTTTTGAATTGGTATATGATGAAATAAATTTTTGTGTTTTTCCCCTTATTTTCTTTTTAGTTTTTTTTTGGTTTTTACCTTTTTTTAGTTTTTTTAGTTTTTTTTCTTTTTTCTTTTAATTTTTTTTGTAGTTTTACCTTTTTAGTTTTTTTATTTCTATTTTAATTTTTTTAGTTTGTATTTCTCCTTTATTTTTCAGTTTTTTTCCTTTTTTTTCTTTTTTTTCTTTTTCCTTTTTTTAGTCTTTTAGCTTTTTTAGTTTTTTTTATTAGTTTTTAGTTATTTTTTTCTTTTTAGTTTTTTTTTGTAGTGTTTACATTTTTTTTAGTTTTTTTAGTTTTTTTTTTAGTTTTTTCTTTTTAGTTTTTTTTGTAGTTTTTACCTAGCCAAGGTTCAAACTTGCAAAAGAATCATTTTTGCGCAGAGAAAAGAAAGCAGTTAACTTTGTATCCGGTGGATTCAGGGCTCTTTGTTGCACGTTGGATTCCGAAAAATAAATGCGTTGACCATTCTGTAAATGTACCGCTAAGTGAACCACAGCTGGACTACGTTCATGTATCAGAAATGAAAGAATTCCCCAAACAGCTTCATTACTTGATAATAATGGGGAGTATGGAACAACCCACTGGTTATCTACTTCGATGGTGGTACCGTTACGCTTCTTTATTATTGCTGTTTTACCGCCATCTTCAGTAGATCTTCTTCTATATTGTGAGTAACCATCATTGTCAGTATTTGTGTTGGATACTAAAAGTCTAGGATATTGCTTTGTGCACCTTCCTTTGGCCATGCATGGTGAATTTTCGTTTAGTGCACCGGCACCGCAAGGTCCATGTATCATATTTTTTACAACAATATCATATAACCCCTTATTGACATTTTCAGCAGGTATTTCAGCGGAAATCACATCATCAATTTTGTTAGAAGTAATTTTATAATGTAGCCAGATTAGTATATGTGCGTGTGGCAAACCTCGTTTTTGCAATTCCAATGAGTGCATCCAGCATCGCACTGGCCCAAACACTTCAAGTTTTACTATGAAGTTTATCAGTGATTTCAACTTTTGCCGGAAGACACGGGCCGTAATGTCATGTCTATGAACCGCCGATTGTCCTTGAAGTAAAAGCTTCTGTATCTCGTCCCAAGATTGATTACATGTAAATGTAATAAATAAATCTGGACGACCATAGAGACGATCATACGCATTAACATCCTGAGCATATTCATGCATATTATTGGGACTTTCAGCATATGACGAAGGTAAAATCGTTAATCTTCCAAAGTTTGTGGTATTACCGTCATTTACAACTGCATCTCGCAAATGAATGTATTGTTCAGAGCGGAGCTTGGTCTGATTCAGACGGATATATAGCAAACATTCTGATAAAATTTTTGCATACATATCAAAGACGTATTGGTGAAACAATTAACGGCATTTTAAAATGTAATTGTCTTCATCCTGCCGAATCATTAGTCTATAGGAATAATATTTCAATGCACTGCATTTCTTTTTCATTTTTTTGTTAGTGGCTGGATTCATCAATTTAATATTAAAGTGATAGCCGTCGGCTTCATCCCAAAAAATGATAGGATATTGTAGGGCATCGTAGTATCGATGAGTTTCAGCAATTCTTACGAACTGAGCGTTTCGCTTATGAAGAATAATATCTCAAGGTAAAAACTGATCACCGACCATAACGATTGCCACTTCGTCGATAGTTGGAGCATTGTATATACGCACATGTTGGCCAGGAGGCGTTTTGTCAGCGGAAATAACAATTTTATGCGTATCAGTAGGCATCAAATCGATGGCTGTTTTGAACAGACGCACTAAATTATTATTTTCGTGGAAAAGATGTTGCAATTGGGAAACAATTGTCCTTTCAACGTTGGGAGAAATTTCGCAACGTGCATTCAATTCAGAATTTCTATCACTGATGAAGTACAATTGTAAAAATTTATGATTTTCGCCTGAGAATGGTAGAAGGGATATATCCCAACACCAACTAGGTGTTGGGATATATATATATATATATCTATATATATAAAAATAAGTTGTCTGTCTGTCAGTGGATCTGTGGATCTGTGGATCAGGTGACGTCATGTTTCGGCTGACGTCATGAAATTAGTTGTCGTAATTTATGACGAACGTCATAAATTAGGGTTCGTCGATATGTACTTCATAGTGACGCTGAAAAATAAAGAAGAAAAAGAAAACTGAAAAAAGAAAAAAGGTAAAAAACTAAAAAGAAAAAACACTCAAAGAGAAATTACAGACCGGGACACAAATGACGACCGAGACAGAGGGAATATAAGTGACGACCGGGAACCTCAAAGAGAAATTACAGACTGGGACACCCGGACACAAATCACGACCGGGACACAGGGAATATAAATGACGACCGGGACACAGGGACACAACTACAACGGGGACGCCGGGGGCACAGGCGGGATATATAAATGACGACCGGGACACAGGGAATGTTCGAATAGAAATTACAGATAATGACGACCGGGACACTCAAAGAGAAATTACAAACTGGGACACCGGGACACAAATGACGACCGGGACACAGGGACACATCATTAGAATAATGAGGTATAGATCTGAATACGAATTGTTTTTCCCATGGACAATTATATGTTGCATGTTCAAGAGTCAGTAAACCTGACAATCTATTTATATGCACAGACAATGGGACAGCGAAGAATGTTGTATATTCGCATGTTTTACGTAGTTAAAAACATATATTTATATCTATCTCTATTCACAGGTGGGACACAGGGACACAACTACAATGGCGCGTAACTAATATGGCGCGTAACGACTTACGCGCGCGGGGGGGCTTGGGGGGGCGCGAAGCGCCCCACCAACTAGGTGTTGGGGTGGCGCGAAGCGCCACCCCAACAGCTAGTATATATATATAAATAAGTTGTCTGTGTGTCGAGTAACGCCATGTCATCAGGTCGCCATGTCGTCATTATGACGATGACGTCATTAAAGGTATTTAAGACATTTGTTCACGGAGAAATGTTTAATATTAAAATGACTGAAGAACCTACAATGTCAACAGCCGAGGAAGCTGCTCAAAGAGTCTATGCCAAAAAACTTGCCACTGATAGAGAAATTTATTTCAATTTATTTTATCATATACCATTTCAAAAACGAACGTATATACAGACCGGGACACCGGGATACAAATGACGACCGGGACACAGGGAATATAAATGACGACCGGGACACAGGGACACAACCACAACGGGGACGCCGGGGGGCACAGGGGGATATATAAATAACGACGGGGACACAGGGAATGCTCGATTAACAATCACTATCAACAAAGCTCAAGGGCAATCATTAGAATCGTGAGGTATAACTCAAAAAACTAAAAAAAAGGTAAAAAACTAAAAAAAAGACTAATTCAAAAACGAATGTATATACAGACCAGGACACTTGGACACAAATGACGACCGGGACACCGGGACACAAGGAATATAAACGACGCCCGGGACACTCAAAGAGAAATCACAGACTGGGACACCGGGACACAAATGACGACCGGGACACAGGGAATATAAATGCCGACCGGGACACAGGGACACAACTACAACGGGGACGCCGGGGGGCACAGGGGGATATATAAATAACGACGGGGACACAGGGAATGTTCGATTAACAATCACCATCAACAAAGCTCAAGGGCAATCATTAGAATCATGAGGTATAGATCTGAATATGGATTGTTTTCCCATGGACCATTATATGTTGCATGTTCAAGAGTCGGTAAGCCTGAAAATCTATTTATATGCACAGACAATGGGACAGCAAAGAATGTTGTATATTCGCAAGTTTTACGTAGTTAAAAACATATATATATATATATATATATATATATATATATATATATATATATATATATATATATATATATATATATATATATATATATATATATATATATATATATATATATATATATATATATATATATATATATATATATATATATATATATATATATATATATATATATATATATATTTATATATATATATATATATATATATATATATATATATATATATATATGTATATATATCATGAAAAGAGAAATCACCAATGCAACAGCACAAACACAAAAAAAAAAAAGAGAGAAGGAGAAAAGGAAGACTGTTTTCCTAAATTAGTAATTAATATAGACCAGCACTTGAATGAGGCCTTAACCCTACTCATCCATACAATCACATAGGTCAAACAGCATAGCCATACACAATCAACCATAAAGAATAATCCATGGACAGGCAGTCATGTCGTCAATAAGTAAAAGTCGTCATTTACCAAACAATAGAAAAAATAATATAGACAAATAATTCAGAGGCAACACCCAACACAAGGGCTCATCAAGAGAATACACTGGCCTATATAGGGTTTCGCCACTTTAAATTCTCTACCCAGCACAGTGTTGTGGCTACCCGTATACAAAAATACCCGTATACCCGTATACTGACACGTATAGAAAAATAGTATAGAAAAAATCTATAGGACCAAGGAATATATAGCAATTGAAAAAAAAATATTATCGTGTTACTGAATTAGGTTTAAACAACATTTTTAAACTATAATTACTGCTTTTCGGTAGGGGCTTAAAAAGTGGCAGTTCTAGGCCTGGGCAGGGGGTAGCTGAGATCCCTCAATTTTTCTGACATCTAATATTAAATTCACTTTATTTTATATAAAAGTTATACCTGTGATATACCTTGCACCCCAGATTATGAGGTCTGATACCGCTACTGGGCCTAAAGAACAGAATGAAAACAAAAACTAACATATATATATATATATATATACTAATATATATAGAAATAAGTTGAAGAGATATATAGAAATAAAAATAAGTTGTTTTCTGTGGGTTCGTCGAGTGAAGTCATGTCATCATGTCGTCACGAAGTTAGTTGTCGTCATGTTTGTTATGACGATGGCGTCATTAAAAGTATTTACGAAAATCGTTCAAAGACAAATTTTTAATTGCAAGAAGATCGTGGACGGAAATGTTTCCGTCCAGAATGATCGTGGACGGATGTTTGTTTGCTCGTGGGTTTGCACACCAACAGTTGTAATAACAATTTTACCACTAAAAAAGAAACTGTATCTATATATATATAAATAAGTTGTATATATGCCTGTTTGTTTGTTTGTGGGTTTGCATTTGACGTCATTATAAGTATATAAGGCTTTGTATATGACGTCATTATAAGATGACTCTACAGACTGGGACACCGGGACACAAATGACGACCGGGAAACAGGGAATATAAATGACTACCGGGACACTCAAAGAGAAATTACAGACCGGGACACAAATGACGACCGGGACACCGGGAAAGAAGGAATATATATGACCGGGACACAGGGAATATAAATGACAACCAGGACACAGGGACACAAATACAACAGGGACGACGGGGGCACAGGGGGATATATATATGATGACGGGGACACAGGGAATGTTCGATTAGTAATCACCATCAACAAAGCTCAAGGGCAATCGTTAGAAAAATGTGGTATAGATCTGAATACGGATTGTTTTCCCATGGACAGTTATTATGTTGCATGTTCAAGATTTGGTAAACCTGACAATCTATTTATATGGACAGACAATGGGACAGCAAAGAATGTTGTATATTCGTAAGTTTTACGTAGTTAAAATATATATATATATATATATATATATATATATATATACTAGCTGTTGGGGTGGCGCTTCGCGCCACCCCAACACCTAGTTGGTGGGGGCGCTTCGCGCCCCCCCCAAGCCCCCCCGCGCGCGTAAGTCGTTACGCGCCATAATAGTTACGCGCCATTGTAGTTGTGTCCCTATGTCCCACCTGTGAATATAGATAGATATATATATATGGTTTTAACTACGTAAAACTTGCGAATATACAACATTCTTTGCTGTCCCATTGTCTTTGCATATAAATAGATTGTCAGGTTTACCGACTCTTGAACATGCAACATATAATGGTCCATGGGAAAACAATCTGTATTCAGATCTATACCTCATGATTCTAATGATTGCCCTTGAGCTTTGTTGATGGTGATTGCTAATCGACCATTCCCTGTCCCGGTGTCCCGGTCGTCATTTACATCCCCCTGTTTCCCCCGGTGTCCCCGTTGTAGTTGTGTCCCTGTGTCCCGGTCGTCATTTATATTCCCTGTGTCCCGGGTCCCGGTCGTCATTTGTATCCCGGTGTCCCGGTCTGTATATACATTCGTTTTTTAGTTTTGTTTTTCTCCTTTATTTTTTTCCTTTTTTTTTTCTTTTTTAGCTTATTTAGATTTTTAGATTTTTTAGTTTTTTTATTAGTTTTTAGTTTTTTTTTCTTTTTAGTTTTTTTGTCCCGGTCGTCATTTATATCCCCCTGTTTCCCCCGGTGTCCCCGTTGTAGTTGTGTCCCTGTGTATTTATTACGCACTTTATTACGCCCCTGTGTATTATAATATTCTCACTTTAATATTAAATTGATAAGTCCAGCCACTAACAAAGAAATGAATAAGAAATGCAGTGCAATTCATTATTATTCCTATAGACTAATGATTCCGCAGGATGAAGACAATTATATTTTAAAATGTCGTTAATTGTTTCACCAATACGTCGTTGATATGTATGCAAAAATTGAATCAGAACGTTTGCTATTTATCCGTCTGAATCAGACCAAGCTCCGCTCTGAAAAATACATTCATTTGCGAGAGGCACTTGTAAATGACGGTAATACCACAAACGTTGGAAGATTAACGATTTTACCTTCGTCATATGCTGGCAGTCCCCGTCATATGCATGAATATGCTCAAGATGCTATTGCGTATGTTCGTCTCTATGGTCGTCCAGATTTATTTATTACATTTACATGTAATCAATCTTGGGACGAGATACAGCAGCTTTTACTTCAAGGATAATCGGCGGTTCATAGACATGACATTACGGCCCGTGTCTTCTGGCAAAAGTTGAAATCACTGATAAACTACATAGTAAAACTTGAAGTGTTTGGGTCAGTGCGATGCTGGATGTAATCAGTGGAATGGCAAAAACGAGGATTGCCACACGCACATATACTAATTTGGCTACATTATAAATTTACTTCTAATGAAATTGATGATATGATTTCCACTGAAATAACTGATAAAAATGTCGATAAGGGGTTATATGATATTGTTGTAAAAAATATGATACATGGACCTGGCGGTGCACTAAACGAAAATTCACCATGCTTGGCCAAAGGAAGGTGCACAAAGCAATATCCTCGACTTTTAGTACCCAACACAATTACTGGCAATGATGGTTACCCACAACATAGAAGAAGATCTACTGAAGATGGCGGTAAAACAGCAATAATAAAGAAGCGTAACGGTACCACCATCGAAGTAGATAACCAGTGGGTTGTTCCAAATTCCCCATTATTATCAAAAACATTTAATGCACATATAAACGTTGAATACTGTAACTCCGTAAAGGCAATCAAATACATATGTAAATACGTCAACAAAGGCAGTGACATGGCAGTTTTGGCTTGCAGTCCGAAATCAAAGATATTGACAAAATCGTACAATATCAGGCTGGAAGATGCATAAGCAGTAATGAAGCTGTTTGGTGAATTCTTTCATTTCCGATACATGAACGTAGTCCAGCTGTTGTTACCTTAGCGGTACATTTACAGAAGGGTCAACGTGTTTATTTTTCGGAATCCAACGTGCAACAAAGAGCCCTGAATCCACCGGATACAAAGTTAACTGCTTTCTTTTCGCTATGCAAAAATGATTCTTTTGCAAAAAAACTGTTGTATACTGAAGTGCCTTCGTATTACACGTGGAATACTAAAAATAAAGTATTTGAACGTCGAAAACAGGGTAAGTCAGTCGACGGCCAACCTACCATCTTCAAAGATACCACGATAGGAAGAGTTTACACCGTTCACCCCAATCAACATGAATGCTTCTTTCAACGCCTGCTTTTGGTGACTGTACCCGGTCCGACGTCCTTAAAGTATTTGAGAACTGTAAACAGTACTATACATGACACTTACCGTAATGCATGCCAAGCTCTAAATTTATTGGAGAATGACCAACACTGGGATAACTGCATCAATGACGCGTGCGGAACTTCAACTCCAAGTCAAATTCATGCATTGTTTGGAATAATGCTAACAACTTGCTCTCCTTCAGCTCCTACAGAATTAAGAGAAAAATATAAATCGAAAATGTCCGAAGATATACTCCATCGAAAACGGTTAGAGACGTCGGATATGACTTTTGATTTTACATCAGAAATTTATAATCACACTTTAGTTATTATAGAAGATTTGTGCGTATGTATGGCAAACAAAACTCTTCAGGATTTGGGAATGCCTTCACCCAAAGTTTCAGTACGAGTGATCTATTGTCGCATGTACAAAATAACATTTCCAAGTTAACGTCAGAACAAAAAGACATTTATGATACGATAATGCATTGTGTCGATAACAACGTTGGAGAAATTTTCTTTTTGGATAAGCCAGGAGGTACTGGTAGAACGTTTGTGATAAAACTGATTCTGGCATCAATTCGATCAAAAAGTGATATAGCGTTGGCAATTGCGTCGTCCGGAATAGCCGCAACGTTGCTGCCTGGTGGAAGAACTACTCATTCCACTTTGAAATTGCCTCTGAATTTGCATTCTACAGAAACTCCCACGTGCAATATTTACATTAACTGATTTACATTTGTAATAGTTTTCTTTATTATTAATAAATTGATTGATTGATTGATTCAATATTTCCAAATCATCTGGGATGGGTAAAGCAATGCAGCAATGCAAACTTATTATTTGGGACGAGTGCACACAAAAAATCGCTCGAGGGATAAATGTTTGAAAGATTTGAGAGGGAATTCGAAAACCTTTGGCATCACATTAATATTGCTTGCGGGAGATTTCCGGCAAATATTACCTATAATACCTAGATCAACCCCTGCAGACGAAATGAATGCTTGCCTGAAAAATTCTAATTTATGGGCACACGTAAAAACATTACAATTAACTACAATTATGCGTCTCCGATAGCAAAACGATGACTCTGGTCAAACATTTTCAGATCAATTGCTGGCAATTGGAAACGGAAAGCTCCCAGACTCAATTTCAGGACGTATAAAACTACCTGCTGAATTCTGTAATTTAGTAAAGTCCAAAAATGAATTGATTGAAAAAGTATTTCCGAATATTCTCAACAATTATAAAAATAATAAATGGCTAAGTGTAAGAGCGATTCTTGCACCCAAAAATATAGCCGTCCACGAAATCAAAAATATTATTTTGACCAAGATTCGAGACCAGGCAGTTCTTTACAAGTCAGTCGACACAATGTTGGAACCAAATGAGGCGGTTAATCATCCATCTGAATTTTTAAATTCCGTGGATCTTTCAGGGTTTCCACCACACGTGCTACAACTAAAAATAGGAGTACCAATAATATTGTTACGTAACATAAACCCACCAAATCTTCGCAATGGCACGCGACTTGCCGTAAAAAAAAAACAATAGAAAACGTAATAGAGGCCACAATCTTGACAGGGCCTTTTTAGGGTGAGGCTGTTCTTATTCCTTGCATTCCCATGATTCCAACGGATCTGCCTTTTCAATTTAAAGTTTGCGATTTCCAGTTCGATTAGCATTTGCAATCACCATCAACAAACCTCAAGGTCAATCATTAGAAAAATGTGGTATAGATCTTAATACTGATTGTTTTTCCCATGGACAAGTGTACGTTGCATGTTTGAGGGTCGGTAAACCTGAAAATCTATTTATATGCAGCGACAATTGAACAGCGAAGAATGTTGTATATTCGCAAGTTTTACGCAGTTAATTTGTATTTTATCGATCTATCTATCAATCTATATAAAAACGAGTTGTGTGTATGCATGTTTGTTTCTTTGTAAAAAGAGTGTTAGCATATGACGTCATTATAAGTACATAAGGCTTTGTATATGCACAGACAATGGGAAAGCCAAGAATGTTGTATATTCGCAAGTTTTACGTAGTTCAAAACACATATATAAATATATCTATATTCATAGGTGGTAATATATATATATATATATATATATATATATATATATATATATATATATATATATATATATATATATATATATATATATATATATATATATATATATATATATATATATATATATATATATATATATATATATATATATATATATATATATATATATATATATATATATATATATATATATATATATATATATATATATATATATATACATACTAGCTCTTGGGGTGGGGCTTCGCGCCACCCCAACACCTAGTTGGTGGGGGCGCTTCGAGCCCCACAAGCCCCCCCACACTCGTAAGTCATTACGAACCATATTAGTTACGCGCCATTGTAGGTGTGTCCCTGTGTCCCACCTGTGAATATATATATATATATATATATATATATATATATATATATATATATATATATATATATATATATATATATATATATATATATATATATATATATATATATATATATACATATATATATATATATATATATATATATATATATATCTATATATATAAAAATAAGTTGTCTGTGGATGGATGGATGGATGGATGTGTCAGGTGACGTCACCTGAAAAAACTGGATCAGGTGACGTCAAAACTGAAAAAACTAAAAAAAGGCAAAAACTACAAAAAAAAACTAAAAACTAATAAAAAAAATAAAAAAGCTAAAAAACTAAAAAAACTATAAAGGTAAAAACCAATAAAAAACTAAAAAAAAAACTGAAAAAACTAAAAAAAGGCAAAAACTACAAAAAAAACTAAAAACTAATAAAAAAAGTAAAAAAGCTAAAAAACTAAAAAACTAAAAAAAGGTAAAAAACTAAAAAAAATAAAAAATAAAAAAAACTAAAAAAAAGGAAAAAACTGAAAAATAAGCTAAAATAAAGGTAAAAACCAATAAAAAACTAAAAAAAAAAGGAAAAAACTAATAAATGACGACACTCAAAGAGAAAAAAAAGGCAAAAACTACAAAAAAAACTAAAAACTAATAAAAAAAATAAAAAAGCTAAAAAACTAAAAAAACTAAAACAAGGCAAAAACTACAAAAAAAACTAAAAACTAATAAAAAAGCTAAAAAACTAAAAAAACTAAAAAAAAGGCAAAAACTACAAAAAAACTAAAAACTAATAAAAAAAATAAAAAAGCTAAAAAACTAAAAAAAACTAAAAAAACTAAAAAAAGGTGAAAAACTAAAAAAACTAAAAACTAAAAAAAACTAAAAAAGGTAAAAACTAAAAGAACTAAAAAAGAAAAAAATAAATGACGACACTCAAAGAGAAAGCGACCAGGACAAAAGGAATGTTCGATTAGCAATCAACAAAGCACCGGGACACAGGGAGTATAAATGACGACCCGGGGGAAACAGGGGGATATAAATGACGACCGGGACAAAAAAACTAAAAAGAAAAAAAAACTAAAAACTAATAAAAAAACTAAAAAATCTAAAAATCTAAATAAGCTAAAAAAGAAAAAAAAAGGAAAAAAATAAAGGAGAAAAACAAAACTAAATAATAATAAAAATAATAAAAAAAATAATAAAATAAAATAAAAATAATAATAAATAATAAAAAAATAATAGGATATTGTAGGGCATCGTAGCATCGATGAGTTTCAGTAATTCTTACCAACTGAGCTTTTCGCTTATGAAGAATAATATCCCGAGGTAAAAACTGATCACCGACCATAACGATTGCCACTTTGTCGATAGTTGGAGCATTCTATCTACGCACATTTTGGCCAGGAGGTGTTTTTTTTCTTTTTAGTTTTTTTGTCCCGGTCGTCATTTATATCCCCCTGTTTCCCCCGGTGTCCCCGTTGTAGTTGTGTCCCTGTGTCCCGGTCGTCATTTATATTCCCTGTGTCCCGGTCGTCATTTGTATCCCGGTGTACCGGTCTGTATATACATTCGTTTTTTAGTTTTGTTTTTCTCCTTTATTTTTTTCCTTTTTTTTTCTTTTTTAGTTTATTTAGATTTTTTAGTTTTTTTATTAGTTTTTAGTTTTTTTTTCTTTTTAGTTTTTTTGTAGTTTTTACCTTCTTTTTAGTTTTGTTAATTTTTTTTTTTACTTGTGTCCTGGTCGTCATTTATACTCCCTGTGTCCCGGTGCTTTGTTGATTGCTAATCGAACATTCCTTTTGTCCTGGTCGCTTTCTCTTTGAGTGTCGTCATTTATTTTTTTCTTTTTTAGTTCTTTTAGTTTTTACCTTTTTTAGTTTTTTTTAGTTTTTAGTTTTTTTAGTTTTTTACCTTTTTTAGTTTTTTTAGTTTTTTTAGTTTTTTAGCTTTTTTATTTTTTTTATTAGTTTTTAGTTTTTTTGTAGTTTTTGCCTTTTTTTTAGTTTTTTTAGTTTTTTAGCTTTTTTATTAGTTTTTAGTTTTTTTTGTAGTTTTTGCCTTTTTTTAGTTTTTTCAGTTTTGACGTCACCTGATCCAGTTTTTTCAGGTGACGTCACCTGATCCACGATCCACAGATCCACAGACAACTTATTTTTATATATATAGATAGTTTTTTTTTTTTACTTATGTCCTGGTCGTCATTTATACTCCCTGTGTCCCGGTGCTTTGTTGATTGCTAATCGAACATTCCTTTTGTCCTGGTCGCTTTCTCTTTGAGTGTCGTCATTTATTAGTTTTTTCCTTTTTTTTTAGTTTTTTATTGGTTTTTACCTTTATTTTAGCTTATTTTTCAGTTTTTTCCTTTTTTTTAGTTTTTTTTTATTTTTTATTTTTTTTTAGTTTTTTACCTTTTTTTAGTTTTTTTAGTTTTTTTAGTTTTTTAGCTTTTTTACTTTTTTTATTAGTTTTTAGTTTTTTTTGTAGTTTTTGCCTTTTTTTAGTTTTTTCAGTTTTTTTTTTAGTTTTTTATTGGTTTTTACCTTTATAGTTTTTTTAGTTTTTTAGCTTTTTTATTTTTTTTATTAGTTTTTAGTTTTTTTGTAGTTTTTGCCTTTTTTAGTTTTTTCAGTTTTGACGTCACCTGATCCAGTTTTTTCAGGTGACGTCACCTGACCCATCCATCCATCCACAGACAACTTATTTTTATATATATAGATATATGTATACATATATATATATATATATATATATATATATATATATATATATATATATATATATATATATATATATATATATATATATATATATATATATATATATATATATGTATATATATATATATATATATTTATATATATATATATATATATATATATATATATATATATATATATATATATATATATTCACAGGTGGGACACAGAGACACAACTACAATGGCGCGTAACTAATATGGCACGTAACGACTTACGCACGCGGGGGGGGGGGCATGGGGGGGTGCGAAATGCCCCCACTAACTAGGTGTTCGATAAACTTAAAACAAATACTTTAAATTTTGAGGTTTATTATAAACGAGATGTTTGGGGTGGCGTTTCGCACCACCCCAACACCTAGTTGGTGGTATATATATATATATATATATATATATATATATATATATATATATATATATATATATATATATATATATATATATATATATATATATATATATATATATATATATATATATATATGTGAATATAAATAGATTATCAGGTTTACCAACTCTTGAACATGCAACATATAATTGTCCATGGGAAAAACAATCTGTATTCAGATCTATACCTGATTAATCTAATGATTGCCCTTGAGCTCTGTTGATGGTGATTGCTAATCGAATATTTCCTGTGTCCCCGTCGTTATAAATATATCCCCTGTGCCCCCGGAATCCCCCTTGTAGTTGTGTCCCTGTGGCCCGGTCGTCATTTATATTCCCAGTATCCTGGTCTTCATTTGAGTCCCAGTGTCCCAGTCTGTAATTTCTCTTTGAGCGTCCCGGTCGTCATTTGTGTCCCGGTGTCCCAGTCTGTAATTTATCTTTGAGTGTCCCGGTCGTCATTTATATCTCCCGGTCGTTATTTGTGTCCCAGTGTCCCAGTCTGTAATTTCTCTCTGAGTGTCCCGGTCGTCATTTATATTCCCTGTGTCCCGGTTTTTAGTTTTCTTTTTCTCCTTTATTTTTCAGTCTTTTCCTGTTTTCGTTTTTTTTTTCCTTTTCAGTTTTTAGTTTTTTGAGTTTTTTTTATTAGTTTTTAGTTTTTTTTTCTTTTTAGTTTTTTTTGTAGTTTTTACCTTTTTTTAGTTTTTTTTCTTTTTTAGTTTTTAGTTTTTTACCTTGTTTTTTTAGCTTTTTACCTTTTTTAGTTTTTTAGTATTTTCTTTTTAGTTATTTTTGTAGTTTTACCGTTTTTAGTTTTTTATCTTCTTTTGTGTCAATGTTAAAGCCAAGGTTCGAACCTGGAACCTCTCGGAACTGGAACCTGGAACATAACGGTTTACCAACTCAGCTACTTCGGCTTGAATACATTCGTTTTTGAATTGGTATATGATGAAATAATTCAGACGTCATATAATAACGTCACTCGACAGACAGACAGACAGACATAACACACAAACAACTTATTTTTATATATATATATATAGACTAGCTGAAACATGTCTATATATAGACATAAATAGATTGTCAGGTTCACCGACTCTTGAACATGCAACATATAATTGTCCATGGGAAAAACAATCCGTATTCAGATCTATACCTCATGATTCTAATGATTGCCCTTGAGCTTTGTTGATGGTGATTGCTAATCAAACATTCCCTGTGTCGCCGTCGTCATTTATATATCCCCCTGTGCCCCCCGGTGTCCCCGTTGTAGTTGTTTCCCTGTGCCCCGGTCGTCATTTATATTCCCTTTGTCCCGGTCGTCATTTGTGTCCCGGTGTCCCAGTCTGTTATTTCTATTTGAGTGTCCCAGTCGTCATTTATATTCCCTGTGTCCCGGTCGTCATTTGTGTACCGGCTGCCCGGTCTGTATATACATTCGTTTTTGAATTGGTCTTTTTTTTAGTTTTTAGTTTTTTACCTTTTTTTAGTTTTTTTAGTTATACCTCATGATTCTAATGATTGCCATTGAGCTTTGTTGATGGTGATTGCTAATCGAACATTCCTTGTGTCCCCGTCGTCATTTATATATCCCCTTGTGCCCCCCGGCGTCCCCGTTGAAGTTGTGTCCCTGTGTCCTGGTCGTCATTTATATTCCCTGTGTCCCGGTCGTCATGTGTGTCCCGGTGTTCCGGTCTGTTTATACATTCCGTTTTTGAATTGGTATATGATGAAATAAATTTTTGTGTTTTTCCCCTTATTTTCTTTTTAGTTTTTTTTTGGTTTTTACCTTTTTTTAGTTTTTTAGTTTTTTTTCTTTTTTCTTTTAATTTTTTTTGTAGTTTTACCTTTTTAGTTTTTTTATTTCTATTTTAATTTTTTTAGTTTGTATTTCTCCTTTATTTTTCAGTTTTTTTCCTTTTTTTTCTTTTTTTTCTTTTTCCTTTTTTTAGTCTTTTAGCTTTTTTAGTTTTTTTTATTAGTTTTTAGTTGTTTTTTTCTTTTTAGTTTTTTTTTGTAGTGTTTACATTTTTTTTAGTTTTTTTAGTTTTTTTTTTAGTTTTTTCTTTTTAGTTTTTTTTTGTAGTTTTTACCTAGCCAAGGTTCAAACTTGCAAAAGAATCATTTTTGCGCAGAGAAAAGAAAGCAGTTAACTTTGTATCCGGTGGATTCAGGGCTCTTTGTTGCACGTTGGATTCCGAAAAATAAATGCGTTGACCATTCTGTAAATGTACCGCTAAGTGAACCACAGCTGGACTACGTTCATGTATCAGAAATGAAAGAATTCCCCAAACAGCTTCATTACTTGATAATAATGGGGAGTATGGAACAACCCACTGGTTATCTACTTCGATGGTGGTACCGTTACGCTTCTTTATTATTGCTGTTTTACCGCCATCTTCAGTAGATCTTCTTCTATATTGTGAGTAACCATCATTGTCAGTAATTGTGTTGGATACTAAAAGTCTAGGATATTGCTTTGTGCACCTTCCTTTGGCCATGCATGGTGAATTTTCGTTTAGTGCACCGGCACCGCAAGGTCCATGTATCATATTTTTTACAACAATATCATATAACCCCTTATTGACATTTTCAGCAGGTATTTCAGCGGAAATCACATCATCAATTTTGTTAGAAGTAATTTTATAATGTAGCCAGATTAGTATATGTGCGTGTGGCAAACCTCGTTTTTGCAATTCCAATGAGTGCATCCAGCATCGCACTGGCCCAAACACTTCAAGTTTTACTATGAAGTTTATCAGTGATTTCAACTTTTGCCGGAAGACACGGGCCGTAATGTCATGTCTATGAACCGCCGATTGTCCTTGAAGTAAAAGCTTCTGTATCTCGTCCCAAGATTGATTACATGTAAATGTAATAAATAAATCTGGACGACCATAGAGACGATCATACGCATTAACATCCTGAGCATATTCATGCATATTATTGGGACTTTCAGCATATGACGAAGGTAAAATCGTTAATCTTCCAAAGTTTGTGGTATTACCGTCATTTACAACTGCATCTCGCAAATGAATGTATTGTTCAGAGCGGAGCTTGGTCTGATTCAGACGGATATATAGCAAACATTCTGATAAAATTTTTGCATACATATCAAAGACGTATTGGTGAAACAATTAACGGCATTTTAAAATATAATTGTCTTCATCCTGCCGAATCATTAGTCTATAGGAATAATATTTCAATGCACTGCATTTCTTTTTCATTTTTTTGTTAGTGGCTGGATTCATCAATTTAATATTAAAGTGATAGCCGTCGGCTTCATCCCAAAAAATGATAGGATATTGTAGGGCATCGTAGTATCGATGAGTTTCAGCAATTCTTACGAACTGAGCGTTTCGCTTATGAAGAATAATATCTCAAGGTAAAAACTGATCACCGACCATAACGATTGCCACTTCGTCGATAGTTGGAGCATTGTATATACGCACATGTTGGCCAGGAGGCGTTTTGTCAGCGGAAATAACAATTTTATGCGTATCAGTAGGCATCAAATCGATGGCTGTTTTGAACAGACGCACTAAATTATTATTTTCGTGGAAAAGATGTTGCAATTGGGAAACAATTGTCCTTTCAACGTTGGGAGAAATTTCGCAACGTGCATTCAATTCAGAATTTCTATCACTGATGAAGTACAATTGTAAAAATTTATGATTTTCGCCTGAGAATGGTAGAAGGGATATATCCCAACACCAACTAGGTGTTGGGATATATATATATATATATCTATATATATAAAAATAAGTTGTCTGTCTGTCAGTGGATCTGTGGATCTGTGGATCAGGTGACGTCATGTTTCGGCTGACGTCATGAAATTAGTTGTCGTAATTTATGACGAACGTCATAAATTAGGGTTCGTCGATATGTACTTCATAGTGACGCTGAAAAATAAAGAAGAAAAAGAAAACTGAAAAAAGAAAAAAGGTAAAAAACTAAAAAGAAAAAACACTCAAAGAGAAATTACAGACCGGGACACAAATGACGACCGAGACAGAGGGAATATAAGTGACGACCGGGAACCTCAAAGAGAAATTACAGACTGGGACACCCGGACACAAATCACGACCGGGACACAGGGAATATAAATGACGACCGGGACACAGGGACACAACTACAACGGGGACGCCGGGGGCACAGGCGGGATATATAAATGACGACCGGGACACAGGGAATGTTCGAATAGAAATTACAGATAATGACGACCGGGACACTCAAAGAGAAATTACAAACTGGGACACCGGGACACAAATGACGACCGGGACACAGGGACACATCATTAGAATAATGAGGTATAGATCTGAATACGAATTGTTTTTCCCATGGACAATTATATGTTGCATGTTCAAGAGTCAGTAAACCTGACAATCTATTTATATGCACAGACAATGGGACAGCGAAGAATGTTGTATATTCGCATGTTTTACGTAGTTAAAAACATATATTTATATCTATCTCTATTCACAGGTGGGACACAGGGACACAACTACAATGGCGCGTAACTAATATGGCGCGTAACGACTTACGCGCGCGGGGGGGCTTGGGGGGGCGCGAAGCGCCCCACCAACTAGGTGTTGGGGTGGCGCGAAGCGCCACCCCAACAGCTAGTATATATATATAAATAAGTTGTCTGTGTGTCGAGTAACGCCATGTCATCAGGTCGCCATGTCGTCATTATGACGATGACGTCATTAAAGGTATTTAAGACATTTGTTCACGGAGAAATGTTTAATATTAAAATGACTGAAGAACCTACAATGTCAACAGCCGAGGAAGCTGCTCAAAGAGTCTATGCCAAAAAACTTGCCACTGATAGAGAAAGTAAGAAAAGAAAGCGTGCCGAGGAATCACAAGAGCAACACGAAACCAGACTTGCTGCTAAAAGAGAAAGTGAAAAAAGAAGGCGTGCCGAGGAACCACAAAAACAGCAAGAAAACAGGCTTGTGGCTGATAGAGAAAGTAAGAACAGAATGCGTGAAGAGGAAACTATGGGAATGTGTTGCGCCTCAGGAAAAGTTAAACTTCCTCTATTGGCTGCACCACCAGAGCCATTGAAGACTTTGCTTACTGGAACTACGTCAGAATCTAAGCGTTTTTTATCACAGATCAGAAAATATAACTCATGTTTCCAAATGACGTCGTTTGGTGCCCAAATCGAAAATCCAGATCAATTTATGCCTACTTTCAAAGTAAAAGGGTAAATTTATCATAGACCAGGGTCCCTTCTACCATTCTCAGGCGAAAATCATAAATTTTTACAATTGTACTTCATCAGTGATAGAAATTCTGAATTGAATGCACGTTGCAAAATTTCTCCCAACGTTGAAAGGACAATTGTTTCCCAATTGCAACATCTTTTCCACGAAAATAATAATTTAGTGCGTCTGTTCAAAACAGCCATCGATTTGATGCCTACTGATACGCATAAAATTGTTATTTCCGCTGACAAAACGCCTCCTAGCCAACATGTGCGTATATACAATGCTCCAACTATCGACGAAGTGGCAATCGTTATGGTCGGTGATCAGTTTTTACCTTGAGATATTATTCTTCATAAGCAAAACGCTCAGTTCGTAAGAATTGCTGAAACTCATCGATACTACGATGCCCTACAATATCCTATCATTTTTTGGGATGAAGCCGACGGCTATCACTTTAATATTAAATTGATGAATCCAGCCACTAACAAAAAAATGAAAAAGAAAAGCAGTGCATTGAAATATTATTCCTATAGACTAATGATTCGGCAGGATGAAGACAATTATATTTTAAAATGCCGTCAATTGTTTCACCAATACGTCTTTGATATGTATGCAAAAATTTTATCAGAATGTTTGCTATATATCCGTCTGAATCAGACCAAGCTCCGCTCTGAACAATACATCCATTTGCGAGATGCAGTTGTAAATGACGGTAATACCACAAACTTTGGAAGATTAACGATTTTACCTTCGTCATATGCTGAAAGTCCCAATAATATGCATGAATATGCTCAGGATGTTAATGCGTATGATCGTCTCTATGGTCGTCCAGATTTATTTATTACATTTACATGTAATCAATCTTGGGACGAGATACAGAAGCTTTTACTTCAAGGACAATCGGCGGTTCATAGACATGACATTACGGCCCGTGTCTTCCGGCAAAAGTTGAAATCACTGATAAACTACATAGTAAAACTTGAAGTGTTTGGGCCAGTGCGATGCTGGATGCACTCATTGGAATTGCAAAAACGAGGTTTGCCACACGCACATATACTAATCTGGCTACATTATAAAATTACTTCTAACAAAATTGATGATGTGATTTCCGCTGAAATACCTGCTGAAAATGTCGATAAGGGGTTATATGATATTGTTGTAATGACCTTGCGGTGCCGGTGCACTAAACGAAAATTCACCATGCATGGCCAAAGGAAGGTGCACAAAGCAATATCCTAGACTTTTAGTATCCAACACAATTACTGACAATGATGGTTACTCACAATATAGAAGAAGATCTACTGAAGATGGCGGTAAAACAGCAATAATAAAGAAGCGTAACGGTACCACCATCGAAGTAGATAACCAGTGGGTTGTTCCATACTCCCCATTATTATCAAAAAAATTTAATGCATACATAAACGTTGAATACTCGAACTCTGTAAAGGCAATCAAATACATATGTAAATACGTCAACAAAGGCAGTGACATGGCAGTTTTTGGCTTGCAGTCCGAAATCAAAGATATCGACGAAATCGTACAATATCAAGCTGGAAGATACATAAGCAGTAATGAAGCTGTTTGGGGAATTCTTTCATTTCTGATACATGAACGTAGTCCAGCTGTGGTTCACTTAGCGGTACATTTACAGAATGGTCAACGCATTTATTTTTCGGAATCCAACGTGCAACAAAGAGCCCTGAATCCACCGGATACAAAGTTAACTGCGCTCTTTTTTTTTCTGCGCAAAAATGATTCTTTTGCAAAAAACTGCTGTATACTGAAGTGCCTTCGTATTACACGTGGAATACTAAAAATAAAGCATTTGAACGTCGAAAACAGGGTAAGTCAGTCGACGGCCAACCTACTATCTTCAAAGATACCACGATAGGAAGACTACACCATTCACCCCAATCAACATGAATGTTTTTTTCTACGCCTGCTTTTGGTGAATGTACCCGGTCCGACGTCCTTTCAGTATTTGAGAACTGTAAACGGTACTATACATGACATTTACCATAGTGCCTGCTAAGCTCTGAATTTATTGGAGAATGACCAACACTGGGATAACTGAATCAATGACGCGTGCGAAACGTCAACTCCAAGTCAAATTCGTGCATTGTTTGGCATCATACTAACAACTTGCTCTCCATCAGCTCCTACAGAGTTTCAGGAAAAATATGAATCAAAAATATCCGAAGATATACTCCATCGAAAACAGTTAGAGACGTCAGATATGACTTTTGATTTTGCATCAGAAATTTATAACTACACTTTAGTTATTATAGAAGTTTT
>NC_088867.1:38629582-38645968 GCF_032884065.1 Artemia franciscana
ATATACAAAGCCGTATGTACTAATAATGACGTCATATGCAAACGCTCTTTTTACAAACAAATAAACATGCATACACACAACTCGTTTTTATATAGATAGATAGATAGATAGATACAATACAAATTAACTGCGTAAAACTTGCGAATATACAACATTCTTCGCTGTCCAATTGTCGCTGCATATAAATAAATTGTCAGGTTTACCGACCCTCGAACATGTAACGTACAATTGTCCATGGGAAAAAACAATCAGTATTGAGATCTATACCACATTTTTCTAATGATTGACCTTGAGCTTTGTTAATGGTGATTGCAAATGCTAATCGAATTGGGAATTGCAATCTTTTAAATTGAAAAGGCAGATCCGTTGGAATCATGGGAATGCGAGGAATAAGAACAGCCTCACCCTCAAAAGGCCCTGTCAAGATTGTGGCCTCTATTAGGTTTTCCATTGTTTTTTTTTTACGGCAAGTCGCGTGCCATTGCAAAGCTTTGGTGGGTTGATATTTCTTAAAAGTATTATTGGTACGCCTATTTTTAGTTGTAGCACGTGTGGTGGAAACCCTGAAAGATCTATGGAATTTAAAAATTCAGATGGATAATTAACCGCTTCATTTGGTTCCAAAACTGTGTCGACTGACTTGTAAAGGACTGCCTGGTCTCGAATCTTGGTCAAAACAATATTGTTGATTTCGTGGACGTCTATGTTTTTGGGTGCGAGAATCGCTCTTTCACTTAGCCATTTATTATTTTTATAAATTTTTAGAATATTCGGAAATACTTTTTCAATCAATTCATTTTTGGACGTCACTAAATTACACAAATCAGCAGGTAGTTGTATACGTCCTGAAATTGAGTCTATCGTATCATAAATGTTTTTTTGTTCCAACGTTAACTTGGAAATATTATTTTGTACATACGACAATAGATCACTCGTACTGTAACTTTGTTCACGATCCAATTCTACACATGTCGAAACAGCAGCGATACGGTTAGGTGAAGGCATTCCCAAATCCTGAAGAGGTTTGTTTGCCATACGTACGCACAAATCTTCTATAATAACTAAAGTGTAGTTATAAATTTCTGATGTAAAATCAAAAGTCATATCTGACGTCTCTAACTGTTTTCGATGGAGTATATCTTCGGACATTTTTGACTTATATTTTTCCCATATCTCTGTAGAAGCTGATGGAGAGCAAGTTGTTAAAATGATGCCAAACAATGCACGAATTGGACTTGGGGTTGACGTTTCGCACGCGTCATTGATGCAGTTATCCCAGTGTTGGTCATTCTCCAATAAATTCAGAGCTTGGCATGCACTACGGTAAGTGTCATGTATAGTACCGTTTACAGTTCTCAAATACTCAAAGGATGTCGGACCGGGTACATTCACCAAAAGCAGGCGTAGAAAGAAGCATTCATGTTGATTGGTGTGAACGGTGTAGAGTCTTCCTATCGTGGTATCTTTGAAGATGGTAGGTTGGCCGTCGACTGACTTACCCTGTTTTCGACGTTCAAATACTTTATATTTAGTATTCCACGTGTAATACGAAGGCACTTCAGTATTCAGCATTTTTTTTGCAAAAGAATCATTTTTGCAAAGCGAAAAAAAGCTGTTAATTTTGTATCCGGTGGATTCAGGGCTCTTTGTTGCACGTTGGTTTCCGAGAAATAAACACGTTGACCATTCTGTAAATGTACCGCTAAGTGAACAACAGCTGGACTACGTTCATTTATCGGAAATGAAAGAATTCGCCAAACAGCTTCATTACTGCTTATGTATCTTCCAGCCTGATATTGTACGATTTCGTCGAAATCTTTGATATCGGGCTGCAAGCCAAAAAACTGCCATGTCACTGCCTTTGTTGACGTATTTACGTATGTATTTGATTGCCTTTACGGAGTTACAGTATTCAACGTTTATGTGTGCATTAAATGTTTTTGATAATAATGGGGAATATGGAACAACCCACTGGTTATCTACTTCGATGGTGGTACCGTTGCCATTGTAGGTTCTTCAGTCATTTTACAATTAGAAATTTCTCTTTCAATGGTCTTCTTACAATTAAAAATTTGTCTTCGAACGATATTCTTAAATACCTGTGTCCTGGTCGTCATTTATATTCCCTGTGTCCCGGTCGTCATTTGTGTCCCGGTATTCCAGTCTGTAATTTCTCTTTGAGTGTCCCGGTCGTTATTTATATTCCCTCTGTCCCGGTCGTCATTTGTTTCTTTGAGTGTTTTTTCTTTTTAGTATTTTTTAGTTTTTTACATTTTTTCTTTTTTCAGTTTTCTTTTTCTTCTTTATTTTTCAGCTTCACTATGAAATACATATCGCCGAATCTTTGTTTTTTTAACTAAAATCTGGTAGGCATTGATGACTTTATCCAAGTCAAAATCCCAAACCCAATCATCATCGCTATCATTTTCAGTTTTGATATGTTTTGACTCTCGCTGTCCAGGTGGATCTTCATCTAACTGCGCGGTTTTGCGTTCTTTAGCCTCAAGCCTGTTTCCTTCCTGTTCTTTTGATTCCTCGGCACGCTTTCTTTTCTGACTTTCTCTATCAGCAGCAAGTTTTTTGGCATAGACTCTTTGAGCATCTTCATCGGCTTTTGCCATTGTAAGTTCATCAGTCATTTTAAACTTTAACATTAATAGATTTCTACGTGAACATATATCTTAAATATCTTGAATCACGACAACTAATTTCATGACGTCAGTCAACACAGAAACATGACGTCACCTGACAGACACACAGACATACAACTTATTTTTATATATATACTAGCTGTTGGGGTGGCGCTTCGCGCCACCCCAACACCTAGTTGGTGGGGGCGCTTCGCGCCACCCCCAAGCCCCCCCGCGCGCGTAAGTCGTTACGCGCCATAATAGTTACGCGCCATTGTAGTTGTGTCCCTATGTCCCACCTGTGAATATAGATATATATATATATATATATATATATATATATATATATATATATATATATATATATATATATATATATATATATATATATATATATATATATATATATATATATATATATATATATATATATATATATATATATATATATATATATATATATATATATATATATATATATATATATATATATATATATATATATATATGGTTTTAACTACGTAAAACTTGCGAATATACAACATTCTTTGCTGTCCCATTGTCTTTTCATATAAATAGATTGTCAGGTTTACCGACTCTTGAACATGCAACATTTAATGGTCCATGGGAAAACAATCTGTATTCAGATCTATACCTCATGATTCTAATGATTGCCCTTGAGCTTTGTTGATGGTGATTGCTAATCGACCATTCCCTGTCCCGGTGTCCCGGTCGTCATTTACATCCCCCTGTTTCCCCCGGTGTCCCTGTTGTAGTTGTGTTCCTGTGTCCTGGTCGTCATTTATATTCCCTGTGTCCCGGTCGTCATTTGTATCCCGGTGTCCCGGTCTGTATATACATTCGTTTTTTAGTTTTGTTTTTCTCCTTTATTTTTTTCCTTTTTTTTCTTTTTTAGCTTATTTAGATTTTTAGATTTTTTAGTTTTTTTATTAGTTTTTAGTTTTTTTTTTCTTTTTAGTTTTTTTGTCCCGGTCGTCATTTATATCCCCCTGTTTCTCCCGGTGTCCCCGTTGTAGTTGTGTCCCTGTGTCCCAGTCGTCATTTATATTCCCTGTGTCCCGGTCGTCATTTGTATCCCGGTGTACCGGTCTGTATATACATTCGTTTTTTAGTTTTGTTTTTCTCCTTTATTTTTTTCCTTTTTTTTTCTTTTTTAGTTTATTTAGATTTTTAGATTTTTTAGTTTTTTTATTAGTTTTTAGTTTTTTTTTCTTTTTAGTTTTTTTTGTAGTTTTTACCTTCTTTTTAGTTTTGTTAATTTTTTTTTACTTATGTCCTGGTCGTCATTTATACTCCCTGTTTCCCGGTGCTTTGTTGATTGCTAATCGAACATTCCTTTTGTCCTGGTCGCTTTCTCTGTGAGTGTCGTCATTTATTTTTTTCTTTTTTAGTTCTTTTAGTTTTTACCTTTTTTAGTTTTTTTTTAGTTTTTTAGATGAAAATTTTTTTTAGTTTTTTCCTTTTTTTCTTTTTAGTTTTTTATTGGTTTTTACCTTTATGTTAGCTTATTTTTCAGTTTTTTCCTTTTTTTTTAGTTTTTTTTTATTTTTTATTTTTTTTAGTTTTTTACCTTTTTTTAGTTTTTTTAGTTTTTTTAGTTTTTTTAGTTTTTTAGCTTTTTTACTTTTTTTATTAGTTTTTAGTTTTTTTGTAGTTTTTGCCTTTTTTTAGTTTTTTCAGTTTTTTTTTTAGTTTTTTATTGGTTTTTACCTTTATTTTAGCTTATTTTTCAGTTTTTTTCCTTTTTTTAGTTTTTTTTAGTTTTTAGTTTTTTTAGTTTTTTTACCTTTTTTTAGTTTTTTTAGTTTTTTTAGTTTTTTAGCTTTTTTATTTTTTTATTAGTTTTTAGTTTTTTTTGTAGTTTTTGCCTTTTTTTTAGTTTTTTTTAGTTTTTTAGCTTTTTTTATTAGTTTTTAGTTTTTTTTTGTAGTTTTTGCCTTTTTTTAGTTTTTTTAGTTTTTTAGCTTTTTTATTTTTTTATTAGTTTTTAGTTTTTTTTGTAGTTTTTGCCTTTTTTTTTAGTTTTTTTCAGTTTTGACGTCACCTGATCCAGTTTTTTCAGGTGACGTCACCTGATCCACGATCCACAGATCCACAGACAACTTATTTTTATATATATAGATAGTTTTTTTTTTTTTACTTATGTCCTGGTCGTCATTTATACTCCCTGTGTCCCGGTGCTTTGTTGATTGCTAATCGAACATTCCTTTTGTCCTGGTCGCTTTCTCTTTGAGTTTCGTCATTTATTTTTTAGTTCTTTTAGTTTTTACCTTTTTTAGTTTTTTTTAGTTTTTTAGATGAAAATTTTTTTTAGTTTTTTCCTTTTTTTCTTTTTAGTTTTTTATTGGTTTTTACCTTTATTTTAGCTTATTTTTCAGTTTTTTCCTTTTTTTTAGTTTTTTTTAATTTTTTATTTTTTTTAGTTTTTTACCTTTTTTTAGTTTTTTTAGTTTTTTAGCTTTTTTACTTTTTTTACTTTTTTTATTAGTTTTTAGTTTTTTTTTTTGTAGTTTTTGCCTTTTTTTAGTTTTTTTCAGTTTTTTTTTTTAGTTTTTTATTGGTTTTTTACCTTTATTTTAGCTTATTTTTCAGTTTTTTTCCTTTTTTTTTAGTTTTTTTTTAGTTTTTATTTTTTTTAGTTTTTTACCTTTTTTTAGTTTTTTTAGTTTTTTTAGTTTTTTAGCTTTTTTATTTTTTTTATTAGTTTTTAGTTTTTTTTTGTAGTTTTGCCTTTTTTTTAGTTTTTTTAGTTTCTTAGCTTTTTTATTAGTTTTTAGTTTTTTTGTAGTTTTTGCCTTTTTTTAGTTTTTTTAGTTTCTTAGCTTTTTTATTAGTTTTTAGTTTTTTTTGTAGTTTTTGCCTTTTTTTAGTTTTTTTAGTTTTTTAGCTTTTTTATTTTTTTATTAGTTTTTAGTTTTTTTTGTAGTTTTTGTACACCGGGATACAAATGACGACCGGGACACAGGGAATATAAATGACGACCGGGACACAGGGACACAACTACAACGGGGACACCGGGGGAAACAGGGGGATGTAAATGACGACCGGGACACCGGGACAGGGAATGGTCGATTAGCAATCACCATCAACAAAGCTCAAGGGCAATCATTAGAATCATGAGGTATAGATCTGAATACAGATTGTTTTCCCATGGACCATTATATGTTGCATGTTCAAGAGTCGGTAAACCTGACAATCTATTTATATGCAAAGACAATGGGACAGCAAAGAATGTTGTATATTCGCAAGTTTTACGTAGTTAAAACCATATATATATATATATATATATATATATATATATATATATATATATATATATATATATATATATATATATATATATTCACAGGTGGGACATAGGGACACAACTACAATGGCGCGTAACTATTATGGCGCGTAACGACTTACGCGCGCGGGGGGGCTTGGGGGGGGCGCGAAGCGCCCCCACCAACTAGGTGTTGGGGTGGCGCGAAGCGCCACCCCAACAGCTAGTATATATATATATATATATATATATATATATATATATATATATATATATATATATATATATATATATATATATATATATATATATATATATATATATATATATATATATATATATATATATATATATATATATATATATATATATATATATATATATATATATATATATATATATATATATATATATATATATATATATATATATATATATATATAACGTATTTCCTATTATTTCTTAGATTCCACGGAAAGAGGCTTTACGACGCTATATTCATAGCAAGCTCATTCCTAATATTATAATTTTTTGGTTTGAAATATTAATCTTATTTTCAAACCAAATGAAAATACATTTATGTTATTTACATAAAAATTTATTTTGAAGGCACCAATGAATTCAGAAAAGTATAAAATGGGGGCTTGGAGGTTTCGAGAACAGGCTTCGCCCTATGATTATGCTTGCCTCTTTCGATGTCCATTAACGTATATTTTCCCTTTGCAGAGAAAAAGAAAGTTTTAAAAGGAAGCTGATGATTAGGAATCGATTCTACCGCTATTTCGAAGCCCTAAGAGAAGGAGAAGGAGGACGTCTCGAAGCTTGCAACTCTTACCAGCGAGTTTGCTCTTACGGAGCAAAGGAAGTG
The DNA here is from genome assembly GCF_032884065.1 of Artemia franciscana. Classification (NCBI taxonomy): domain Eukaryota; kingdom Metazoa; phylum Arthropoda; class Branchiopoda; order Anostraca; family Artemiidae; genus Artemia; species Artemia franciscana. The sequence goes on from NC_088867.1 coordinate 38,636,367, forward strand.
TTTAATCCTGTTGTATTGCGCCTTTTAAACTTAGCTCATCGTCATTTCAAACTGGAATTTGTTGACGACCTCTAATTCAAGAATGTGATATTAAACCCAATTTTTGTATTTTATAAATTTGTTAAAAGTGAATTTAATATCTTTCAACTTTATTTATTTGAAAAGAAGTAGGGTAAACAATTGCTAATGTAGCTGTGACCTGTTACAGCATTAAGTCAGGTGAGACTAAAACCCTGGGAAGTATTTTTCATCCTGTTACATTTAAATATATTTCTTACTACCTCAGGGATGCAATTATGTGGCAACATGAAGGAACTCTGTTCCGTCGTGCTCTTGATTGTGAAATGTGTCAAAACCACATGCATTAAAAGATATATGACAATTACTTTGAGTTCAGAAATTGTCTTGATGTCATTGATGGAACAACACTTCTATTTCTGGCTATATGGCCCCTGGCTCTAATTATCAGGTAAATTCCCCCCTTTTTTGATTTTATTTATGCTTTAAATTTTCTCATAGATATCTACTGTCAATTGCACTTTGAATGTATTAATTTTGCAATAGAAAATATGTTGGCTTGATGTTAATATTCTGTTTGATTCAACAGACGGACTAGCTGAATTCTGCCAATTGATTTATAATTTGCCTTTACCTTGAAGAGCCCACACTAATACTGCTACCTTATTAGTAAGGTAACCTTACCTGTAATTTGGACTCCTAATCCGTTATATTTAAACTTTGTTCTAAATTAAACGTTATTAGTGAAATGTGTCGTTTCTTTTTTTGGGGGTCTTGGATATTCAAATATTTTCTTACGGAGAGCTTGAACCACAATGCCTTGTGATTGCGTTGACTGCTCGCTAAAGGATTACCAAACAATCAGGTCAAAAGAGGTGGAAACTATTGAATGCTACTGGTGGAGGAGACTTCTGTCCCTGGACCCTATTAGCAAGTAGATCAAAACTTGTAAATAAGTCGGATTCCAACAAGATTTTAAACTGAAGCTTAATTTGAAATCTTTTTTTTTGTCAAAACTAGGTTAGGCTTTGTGCTGCTGATTTCTGCTGATGCCTGCTCAATATTCCATATTCGTGCTTCTTCGTTTATTTTGACCCAGGGTTTCAGTTTTGCGAGCTGGCCTACGTCTGGAAGATAACCTAAATGAAACCCAAAACGAATAGAAATTACAATAAATAACCAATTCATACTCAAAATATGCAGGCATTAGGATGAGTAGCGCCGACAACCCCATGCCTTCTAAAGAACAGAGTATAATTTGCATGTTACTGAAAACAATCCTTGTTTTATGTTCCAATTTTACGATTTTTGTAGTGTTTTTACTTCTGATAATATAAAAAAACACTATCATAACCAAGTTTAATGAAAGAACAGCAAATGAATGTGGAATGACAGTTTAATGTATATACATGTTACTGTGAATATCCAAATTCTGGTTAATGTCGACATCCACCAGTGAATTTCCGAATTTTTTTTCTCTGCTTGGATTCAATTAACTCTTCGAGTCAGCTTTTTCAGTTTTATGCAAGCCATGATGGTAAAGTTAAAGTTAGACTAGGAAGGTTAGGTTAAATTTGGTGCTAAATATCAGAAATGGGTTAAAAACCTATGCTTACCTAGCCCAACCCAACCACACCTAAATGAGCATAATCTAACGTAACACAGCCTGCCACTATCAAATTTTGCATTAAATTGAAAAAGTTGACTGGCAACGCTGACTAAATCCAAGGAGAAAAGAAAAACATTTAGGACAATCACCGATGAATGTAGACATTCACCGGTGAATATCGACATTCACTTATTCTTGGACATTCATGATAAAACATATACATACATACATATATATATATATCTATCTATATATATAAAAATGAGTTGTCTGTGTGTGTGTGGGTCTGTCGGGTGACGTCATGTTTGCGTGTCGACTGACGTCATGTTTTCGACTGACGAAATTACAGACCAGGACATCGGGACACAAATGACGACCGGGACACCGGCAAATAGGGAATAAAAATGACGACCGGGACACTCAAAGAGAAAGCGACCGGGACCCAAGGAATGTTCGATTATCAATCACCATCAACAAAGCACCGGGACACAAATGAAGACCGGGACACAGGGAGTATAAATGACGACCAGGGCATAAGTAAAAAAACTAAAAAAACTAAAAAAAAGTTAAAAACTGCAAAAAAATTAAAAAGAAAAAAAACAACTAAAAACTTAAAAAAACTAAAAAAGCTAAAAAACTAAAAACCTAAAAAAGAAAAAAAAATAAAAAAGAAAAAAAAAGAAAAATAAAGTAGAAAAACAAAATTAAAATAAATAAAAATAAAAAAAAACTAAAAACAAAAAGGGAAAAAAAAACTAAAAAAACTAAAAAAAAAGTAAAAACCAAAAAAAACTAAAAAGAAAAAACGGGAAAAATACAAAAATTTATTTCATCATATACCAATTCGAAAATGAATGTATATACAGACCGGGATACAAATGACGACCGGGACACAGGGAATATAAATGACGACCGGGACAAATCTACAACGGGGACGCCGGAGGGCACAGGGGGATATATAAATGACGACGGAGACACAGGGAATGTTCGATTAGCAATCACCAACAACAAAGCTCAAGGGCAATCATTAGAATCCTGAGGTATAACTAAAAAAACTAAAAAAGGTAAAAAACTAAAACCTAAAAAAAAGACCAATTCAAAAACGAATGAATATACAGACTGGGACACCGGGACACAAATGACGACTGGGACACAAGGAATATAAATGAAGCCCGGGACCCTCAAAGAGAAATAGCAGACTAGGACACCAGAGCACAAATGACGACCGGGACACAGGGACACAACTACAACAGGGACGCCGGGGGGCACAGGGGGACATATAAATGACGACGGCGACACAGGGGACCGTCGATTAGCAATCACCATCAACAAAGCTCAAGGGCAATCATTAGAATCATGAGGTATAGATCTGAATACGGATTGTTTTCCCATGGACCATTATATGTTGCATGTTCAAGAGTCGGTAAACCTGACAATCTATTTATATGCACAGACAATGGGACAGCAAAGAATGTTGTATATTCGCAAGTTTTACGTAGTTAAAAACATATATATATATATATATATATATATATATATATATATATATATATATATCTATATATATAAAAATAAGTTGTCTGTCTGTGGATGGATGGATGGATGGATGGATGGATGTGTCAGGTGACGTCACCTGAAAAAACTGGATTAGGTGACGTCAAAACTGAAAAAACTAAAAAAAGGCAAAAACTACAAAAAAAACTAAAAACTAATAAAAAAAATAAAAAAGCTAAAAAACTAAAAAAACTATAAAGGTAAAAACCAATAAAAAACTAAAAAAAAAAACTGAAAAAACTAAAAAAAAAAAAAAAAAGGCAAAAACTACAAAAAAAAACTAAAAACTAATAAAAAAAGTAAAAAAGCTAAAAAACTAAAAAAACTATAAAAACTAAAAAAAGGTAAAAAACTAAAAAAAATAAAAAATAAAAAAAAACTAAAAAAAAGGAAAAAACTGAAAAATAAGCTAAAATAAAGGTAAAAACCAATAAAAAACTAAAAAAAAAAGGAAAAAACTAATAAATGACGACACTCAAAGAGAAAGCGACCAGGACAAAAGGAATGTTCGATTAGCAATCAACAAAGCACCGGGACACAGGGAGTATAAATGACGACCAGGACACAAGTAAAAAAAAAAATTAACAAAACTAAAAAGAAGGTAAAAACTACAAAAAAACTAAAAAGAAAAAAAAACTAAAAACTAATAAAAAAACTAAAAAATCTAAAAATCTAAATAAACTAAAAAAGAAAAAAAAAGGAAAAAAATAAAGGAGAAAAACAAAACTAAAAAACGAATGTATATACAGACCGGGACACCGGGATACAAATGATGACCGGGACCCGGGACACAGGGAATATAAATGACGACCGGGACACAGGGACACAACTACAACGGGGACACCGGGGGAAACAGGGGGATGTAAATGACGACCGGGACACCGGGACAGGGAATGGTCGATTAGCAATCACCATCAACAAAGCTCAAGGGCAATCATTAGAATCATGAGGTATAGATCTGAATACAGATTGTTTTCCCATGGACCATTATATGTTGCATGTTCAAGAGTCGGTAAACCTGACAATCTATTTATATGCAAAGACAATGGGACAGCAAAGAATGTTGTATATTCGCAAGTTTTACGTAGTTAAAACCATATATATATATATATATATATCTATATTCACAGGTGGGACATAGGGACACAACTACAATGGCGCGTAACTATTATGGCGCGTAACGACTTACGCGCGCGGGGGGGCTTGGGGGGGGCGCGAAGCGCCCCCACCAACTAGGTGTTGGGGTGGCGCGAAGCGCCACCCCAACAGCTAGTATATATATATATATATATATATCTATATATATATATAAATAAGTTGTCTGTCTGTCTGTGTGTCAGATGACGTCATGTTTCTGTGTCGACTGACGTCATGAAATTAGTTGTCGTCATTTTTGCTTTGACGGTGACGTCATTAAAGATATTTAATCATGAAGTTAGTTGTCGTCATTTTTGCTATGACGGTGACGTCATTAAAGATATTTAAGACATATATGTTCACGTAGAAATCTATTAATGTTTAAGTTTAAAATGACTGATGAACTTACAATGGCAAAAGCCGATGAAGATGCTCAAAGAGTCTATGCCAAAAAACTTGCTGCTGATAGAGAAAGTCAGAAAAGAAAGCGTGCCGAGGAATCAAAAGAACAGCACGGAAACAGGCTTGAGGCTGATAGAGAAAGAAAGAACAGAAAGCGTGCCGAGGAATCAAAAGAACAGCAAGGAAACAGGCTTAAGGCTGATAGAGAAAGAAAGAACAGAAAGCGTGCCGAGGAACTACCAGAGCAACGCGAAAGCAGACTTGCTGCTAAAAGAGAAAGTGAAAAAAGAAGGCGTGCCGAGGAATCACAAGAACAGCAAGAAATCAGGCTTGCTGCTGATAGAGAAAGTAAGAAAAGAAAGCGTGCCGAGGAATCACAAGAACAGCAAGAAATCAGGCTTGCTGCTGATAGAGAAAGTAAGAAAAGAAAGCGTGCCGAGGAATCAGAGCAACCAGAAAGTTATCCCCTGGCATTCAGGTACAGCCCAGTCGATGATTATAGCTTGAGTAGATGTGTTCAAATCGGGACAATGTCTAAAATTTGTCCCTATTGCAAGGCCTTGAAATTCAATGGTGAAACAATGGGAATGTGTTGCGCCTCAGGAAAAGTTAAACTTCCTCTATTGGCTGCACCACCAGAGCCATTGAAGTTTTTCCTTACTGGAACTACGTCAGAATCTAAGCATTTTTTTGTCGAAAATCAGAAAATACAACTCATGTTTCCAAATGACGTCGTTTGGAGCCCAAATCGAAAATCAAGATCAATTTATGTCTACTTTCAAAGTAAAAGGGCAAATTTATCATAGAGCAGGGTCCCTTCTACCATTCTCAGGCGAGAATCATAGATTTTTACAATTGTACTTCATCAGTAATAGAAATTCTGAATTGAATGCACGTTGCGAAATTTCTCCCAACGTTGAAAGGACAATCGCTTCCCAATTGCAACATCTTTTCCACAAAAATAATAATTTAGTGCGTCTGTTCAAAACACCCATCGATTTGATGCCTACTGATACGCATAAAATTGTTATTTCCGCTGACAAAACGCCTACTGGCCAACATGTGCGTAGATACAATGCTCCAACTATCGACGAAGTGGCAATGGTTATGGTCGGTGATCAGTTTTTACCTCGAGATATTATTCTTCATAAGCGAAACGCTCAGTTGTTAAGAATTGCTGAAACTCATCGATGCTACGATGCCCTACAATATCCTATCATTTTTTGGGATGGAGCCGACGGCTATCACTTTAATATTAAATTGATGAATCCAGCCACTAACAAAGAAATGAATAAGAAATGCAGTGCAATGCATTATTATTCCTATTCTGGCATCAATTTGATCAAAAAATGATATAGCGTTGGCAATTGCGTCGTCCGGAATAGCCGCAACATTGCTGCCTGGTGGAAGAACTGCTCATTCCGCTTTGAAATTGCCTCTGAATTTGCATTTTACAGAAACTCCCACGTACAATATTTCCAAATCATCTGGGATGGGTAAAGTATTGCAGCAATGCAAACTTATTATTTGGGATGAGTGCACAATGGCACACAAAAAATCGCTCGAGGCTCTGGATCAATGCTTGGAAGATTTGAGAGGGAAGTTGAAACCCTTTGGCAGCACATTAATATTGCTTGCGGGAGATTTCAGGCAAAAATTACCTATAATACCTAGATCAACTCCTGCAGACGAAATGAATGCTTGCCTGAAAAATTCTAATTTATGGGCACATGTAAAAATATTAAAATTAACTACAAATATGCGTGTCCGATTGCAAAACGATGACTCTGGTCAAACATTTTCAGATCAATTGCTGGCAATTGGAAACGGAAAGCTCCCAGTAGACTCAATTTCAGGACGTATACAACTACCTGCTGATTTCTGTAATTTAGTGACGTCCAAAAATGAATTGATTGAAAAAGTATTTCCGAATATTCTAAACAATTATAAAAATAATAAATGGCTAAGTGAAAGAGCGATTCTCGCACCCAAAAATATAGACGTCCAAGAAATCAACAATATTGTTTTGACCAAGATTCGAAACCAGGCAGTCCTTTACAAGTCAGTCGACACAGTTTTGGAACCAAATGAAGCGGTTAATTATCCATCTGAATTTATAAATTCCATAGATCTTTCAGGGTTTCCACCACACGTGCTACAACTAAAAATAGGCGTACCAATAATACTTTTAAGAAATATCAACCCACCAAAGCTTTGCAATGGCACGCGACTTGCCGTAAAAAAAACAATGGAAAACCTAATAGAGGCCACAATCTTGACAGGGCCTTTTGAGGGTGAGGCTGTTCTTATTCCTCGCATTCCCATGATTCCAACCGATCTGCCTTTTCAATTTAAAAGATTGCAATTCCCAATTCGATTAGCATTTGCAATCACCATTAACAAAGCTCAAGGTCAATCATTAGAAAAATGTGGTATAGATCTTAATACTGATTGTTTTTCCCATGGACAATTGTACGTTGCATGTTCGAGGGTCGGTAAACATGACAATCTATTTATATGCAGCGACAATTGGACAGCGAAGAATGTTGTATATTCGCAAGTTTTACGCAGTTAATTTGTATTGTATCGATCTATCTATCTATCTATATAAAAACGAATTGTGTGTATGCATGTTTGTTTGTTTGTAAAAAGAGCGTTTGCATATGATATCATTATTAGTACATACGGCTTTGTATATGCACAGACAATGGGAAAGCCAAGAATGTTGTATATTCACGTAGTTTGAAACACATATATAAATCTATCTATATTCACAGGTGGGACACAGGGACACAACTACAATGGCGCGTAACGACCTACGCGCGCGGGGGGGCTTGGGGGTTCGCGAAGCGCCCCACCAACTAGGTGTTGGGGTGGCGCTTCGCATATAAATAGATTGTCAGGTTTACCGACCCTCGAACATGCAACGTACAATTGTCCATGGGAAAACAATCAGTATTAAGATCTATACCACATTTTTCTAATGATTGACCTTGAGCTTTGTTGATGGTGATATCAAATGCTAATCGAATTGGGAATTGCAATCTTTTAAATTGAAAAGGCAGATCTGTTGGAATCATGGGAATGCAAGGAATAAGAACAGCCTCACCCTCAAAAGGCCCTGTCAAAATTGTGGCCTCGATTACGTTTTCCATTGTTTTTTTTTTACGGCAAGTGGCGTGCCATTGCAAAGCTTTGGTGGGTTGATATTTCTTAACAGTATTATTGGTGTGCCTATTTTTAGTTGTAGCACGTGTGGTGGAAACCCTGAAAGATCCACGGAATTTAAAAATTCAGATGGATAATTAACCGCCTCATTTGGTTCCAAAACTGTGTCGACTGACTTGTAAAGGACTGCCTGGTCTCGAATCTTGGTCAAAACAATATTGCTGATTTCGTGGACGTCTATATTTTTGGGTGCAACAATCGCTCTTTCACTTAGCCATTTATTATTTTTATAATTGTTTAGAATATTCGGAAATACTTTTTCAATCAATTCATTTTTGGACGTCACTAAATTACAATACAATTACAATTCAGCAGGTAGTTGTATACGTCCTGAAATTGAGTCTACTGGGAGCTTTCTGTTTCCAATTGCCAGCAATTGATCTGAAAATGTTTGACCAGAGTCATCGTTTTGCAATCGGACACGCATATTTGTAAATAATTTTAATGTTTTTACGTGTGCCCATAAATTAGAATTTTTCAGGCAAGCATTCATTTCGTCTGCAGGGGTTGATCTAGGTATTATAGGTAATGTTTGCCTGAAATCTCCCGCAAGCAATATTAATGTGCTGCCAAAGGGTTTCGAATTCCCTCACGAATGTTTCAAACATTAATCCAGAGCCTCGAACGATTTTTTGTGTGCCATTGTGAACTCGTCCCAAACAATAAGTTTGCATTGCTGCAATACTTTACCCATCCCAGATGATTTGGAAATATTGCACGTGGGAGTTTCTGTAGAATCCAAATTCAGCAGCAATTTCAAAGCGGAATGAGCAGTTCTTCCACCAGGCAACAACGTTGCGGCTATTTCGGACGACGCAATTGCCAACGCTATATCATTTTTTGATCGAATTGATGCCAGAATCAGTTTTATCACAAACATTTTACCAGTACCTCCTGGCGCATCCAAAAAGAAAATTTCTCTAACGTTGTTATCGACACAATGCATTATCGTATCATTAATGTCTTTTTGTTCCGACGTTAACTTGGAAATGTTATTTTGTACATACGAAAATAGATCACTCGTACTGTAACTTTGTTCACGATCCACTTCTACACATGTCGAAACAGCAGAGGTACGATTAGGTGAAGGCATTCCCATATCCTGAAGAGGTTTGTTCGCCATACATACGCACAAAACTTCTATAATAACTAAAGTGTAGTTATAAATTTCTGATGCAAAATCAAAAGTCATATCTGACGTCTCTAACTGTTTTCGATGGAGTATATCTTCGGATATTTTTGATTCATATTTTTCCTGAAACTCTGTAGGAGCTGATGGAGAGCAAGTTGTTAGTATGATGCCAAACAATGCACGAATTTGACTTGGAGTTGACGTTTCGCACGCGTCATTGATTCAGTTATCCCAGTGTTGGTCATTCTCCAATAAATTCAGAGCTTAGCAGGCACTATGGTAAATGTCATGTATAGTACCGTTTACAGTTCTCAAATACTGAAAGGACGTCGGACCGAATACATTCACCAAAAGCAGGCGTAGAAAAAAACATTCATGTTGATTGGGGTGAATGGTGTAGTCTTCCTATCGTGGTATCTTTGAAGATAGTAGGTTGGCCGTCGACTGACTTACCCTGTTTTCGACGTTCAAATGCTTTATTTTTAGTATTCCACGTGTAATACGAAGGCACTTCAGTAACAC